>NC_069499.1:1083421935-1083721935 GCF_027579735.1 Bombina bombina | reverse complement strand
AGAACCTTGGCTTGCTTTTTAAAGGAGTTGAGGCTCTTGTTTAACAAACACCACGCTTCTCTGGCTGAACATCTATATGCGGTGTGTAGCGGAGATGGCGGCTGTCTATTCCGGCAGCCCGGCATCACTGAGTCCGCCTTGCCTGAACAGGGGGGGGTGTCGCTGAGGGGCCCTGGCTATTACCCCCTGCCTGCAACACAGCTACAATGGGCCGGGGAGATGACACAACAAAAGAGTCAGACCATCTTGTTTATCTGGCGACTCGAAGGGCAGCACATACTACCACAGCTTTGGATGGTCTCCCTCAAGCCAATGTAATCCCAACTGAAGCTCTCTCACCAATCTTGGCACACGGCCATGGTAGCGAGTCCCTGAAGTTACACAGCGCAACTCCAACTACAGCTCTGGTGACTCCACATGCTCTCCTCCACACCTTAGGACAGTACTTACCGGCTCCGTTACAAGACGGTGCACCACTTTGCGCAACCCACTACCTGCTGAGATATTGGGACCCTGGTGGTAAGCTATGAGCTGAGGGAGTCCACACATATGTTAGTATAAGCTAGCCCTAAACAAGTTCACGGCTCCTGGAGCGGTGCTGGAGACATTCCATGAACAGCCCAAATTATAGTAGATTTTACCATAATTCCGTGCTTTAAGAATAGGGCACAGTATTTGCTACCTACCCTTTCGCCAATGTCACATGAGAAATACTTGTAGTGACAGGGTATAAAAAGACACTCTTTTTTTTTCCAGCATGGAGAATGCCGGCTCTATGTGAGGATGTGTCTTTTTTGTGCTCATATTTCTCTTTGTTTGTCAGAACCCTGGCTGTAATATGTATTGCATAACATTGCTCTGGATTGTTGAAGATGTCAATTCAAACTGCCTATTACTTTAATGTTTGCCTTGTTTGCTCTCCCTACGGTAATTCACGTTATGAGACTGTTATATATCATTAGCCACTGGTGTGGGCTAAATTTAAAGGACATCATTATGGAACTGTTTATTACTCATCTTCTCTTCACTGTTTTAAGTGCTTATATCTTTATGTCTATATGCAATTTGTTAACCCTTACTCTACAATATGCTCTGGGATCTCCCATGGGTTATTTCTAGAGCCACCTTACTACTGAGGTGTGATAACTATAACTATTTTTATTCTGATGCCATTTCATTTAAAGCTGCAACTTACATGCTATACGCCATTCTATTTCTCTGTTACTAAGATATCATACACTATAGACAAACCTCTTTCCCATAACAGAAGTTGAGCCCACTGTTATACCAGCCCATTTACAGGCTTCTAATCCAGTTATGTCCGCCAAAGCTGAACTACCTCATTACAAAGTAGCAGCTCACTATAAGTTAAATATATTACTCAGGTGTTGCCTAATGTGCTATACAGCCAGCTACTTGTGGCCTGCTGTATTATGTGGTTGATGTATATTTCAATGGGGCCAGACCATCATCTCTCTAGTTATCATGTATAGACACTACTTTACACTTACAGGCCCCTCTCTGATTATTTAAACCCATTGTTATATAAATAGCATTTAAGCATTTCATCTTATAACATCTATATGTCTGCAGCTTATTATACTTCCTACACATGTTTGGAGTTTAACTATGATTTCTAAACACGACATCTTGCTGCCAACGGCCGGGGCAGTGGGATATTCATATTCATATTTTCTAAATATATAGCTCCATAGTTTCAGACATAGTTTATAAGTAAAGCTCTTATCCCTACACTACTAGTATTATTTATAATTCCCTTACCCGCATTATTTTAACTGAGCTGCATATCTAGTGCCCAACCTCTAAGTTTAGATTTTTTGCCTCAATGTACCAAGTATGATATCAGCCCAACGTATAATTAGCTCCTTCTCTCGGTGCAACAGCACAGGCTGTTTATTACTTTCTCATGCTCATAATTAAACCCATAAAGGTCTTGATTGTCTATTCAGGTAATAACAGATCTAAAATCCACAATATACCACTGGTATTGTTAGAACTCTCCCACCAGACATCAGGTTACTAGCCTTGATATTCACCTAAAATGTTTGATGAGTCATTACTTGAGGTGTGCCTGCCCTACCTGTGATTTACTATAATTTAAATGCCTCCTTCGCTGCATACCCTATCCATCGCATCCAACTTCCCACCTCCCCATAATGAACCTCCTAATTCAGGAGGTCTAACTGCGCGGTTTCTCTTGTCTATGCCGCAACCTACCTATCTATATTTATCTATCTTACCATATTACTTACATAGTAGAACTGTTTTCCCATTTGTGTTTATACTTAACATGTCAATTGCTAAACTAATTTGAGTTCATTGGTTTAAACATGATTATTCACATTGCTAACTAAGAAAAACGAGGTTCCAGTTTTCTGTTCTTTTCTTTTCTTTCCTAAGAGGATACTTCCTATTGAGACTCTTATCTTTCAACATATATAGAAATTGTTAAATTGAAATGTAACATCCATATTTGTTTTACTGATGTGTTGTTTAATTTAAGTTGTACTGTTCTCGCACAACCTCAATAAAAATACTATTTAAAAAAAAAATATATATATATCATCTTTCTTTTTTGTATACAATGTTTAAAATCCAGTAATGGAATTTTATTTGGCAGGCCCCTGCTAAAAGTGCTGCTACACTTGTTAGCAGGGAAGATTAAAGGGGTAGTAAAGTCAAATTTAAACTGAAATAGATTGGATAGAACATGACATTTTTAAACATCTTTTGAATTTATGTCCATTATAAATTTTCTTAGTCTTCTTGGTATCCTTTGTTAAAGAGTAATCCTAGGTGCGCTCAGGAGCATGCCCGTATCTTTAGCATTGTTTGCAATAATGTTTTGAGCAATATTATACATTAATGCCAACACTGCTGCCATACGCCTAGATTTAGAGTTCTGCGTTAGCCGTCAAAACCAGCGTTAAGGGGTCCTAACGCTGCTTTTTACCGCCCGCTGGTATTTAGAGTCAGTCAGGAAAGGGTCTAACGCTCATTTTTCAGCCGCAACTTTTCCATAACGCAGATCCCCTTACGCCAATTGTGTATCCTATCTTTTCAATGGGATCTTCCTAATGCAGGTATTTAGAGTCTTGGCTGAAGTGAGCGTTAGAACTCTAAAGACAAAACTCCAGCCGCAGAAAAAAAATCAGGAGTTAAGAGCTTTATGGGCTAACGCCGGTTTATAAAGCTCTTAACTACTGTGCTCTAAAGTACACTAACACCCATAAACTACCTATGTACCGCTAAACCGTGGCCCCCCACATTGCTGCCACTCTAATAAAAAAATTTAACCCCTAATCTGCCGACCGCACACCGCCGCCACATACATTATCCCTATGTACCCCTAATCTGCTGCCCCTAACATCGCTGACACCTACATAATATTTATTAACCCCTAATCTGACCCCCCAACATCACCGCTACCTACATACACTTATTAACCCCTAATCTTCCGACCGGACCTCGCCGCCACTATAATAAATGTATTAACCCCTAAACCGCCGCACTCCCGCCTCAAAAACCCTATAATAAATAATATTAACCCCTAATCTGCCCTCCCTAACATCTTTGACACCTAACTTCAAGTATTAACCCCTAATCTGCTGACCGGACCTCGCCGCTACTCTAATAAATGTATTAACCCCTAAAGCTAAGTCTAACCCTAACACTAATACCCCCTAAGTTAAATATAATTTTTATCTAACGAAATAAATGAAATATTATTAAATAAGTTATTCCTATTTAAAGCTTAATACTTACCTGTAAAATAAATCCTAATATAGCTACAATATAACGAATAATTATATTGCAGCTATTTTAGGATTTATATTTATTTTACAGGCAACTTTGTATTTATTTTAACTAGGTACAATAGCTATTAAATAGTTATTAACTATTCAATAGCTACCTAGATAAAATAATAACAAAATTACCTGTAAAATAAATCCTAACCTAAGTTACAATTAAACCTAACACTACACTATCAATAAATAAATTAACTAAACTACCTACAATTACCTACAATTAAATCAACTAAAGTAAATTACAAAAAAAAACCACTAAATTACAAAAAATAAAAAAGATTACAATAATTTTAAGCTAATTACACCTACTCTAAGCCCCCTAAAAAAATAACAAAGCCTCCCAAAATAAAAAAAATGCCCTACCCTATTCTAAAATAAAAAGTTAACAGCTCTATTACCTTACCAGCCCTTAAAAGGGCTTTTTGCGGGGCATGCCCCAAAGAAATCAGCTCTTTTGCCTGTAAAAAAAAAAACATACAATACCCCCCAACATTACAACCTACCACCCACATACCCCTAATATAACCCACCCAATCCCCCTTAAAAAACCTAACACTAAGCCCCTGAAGATCTCCCTACCTTGTATTCACCCAGCCGGTTATCACCGATTCGTCCAGAAGAGGTCCTCCAGAGGGTCCGAAGTCTTCATCCTATCCGGCCAGAAGAGGTCCTCCAGAGGCTCGGAAGTCTTCATGCAGGTGGCATCTTCTATCTTCTTCCATCTGGAGCGGAGCGGGTCCATCTTGACGCAGTCGGCACAGATCCATCCTCTTCTAACGACGTCCTAAGTCCAAATAAAGGTTCCTTTAAATGCCCCGCAAAAAGCCCTTTTAAGGACTGGTAAGGTAATAGAGCTGTTAACTTTTTATTTTAGAATAGGGTAGGGCATTTTTTTTATTTTGGGGGCTTTGTTATTTTTTTAGGGGGCTTAGAGTAGGTGTAATTAGTTTAAAATTCTTGTAATCTTTTTTTATTTTTTGTAATTTAGTGTTTGTTTGTTTTTTGTAATTTAGTTTAGTTGATTTAATTGTAGGTAATTTAGTTAATTTATTTATTGATAGTGTAGTGTTAGGTTTAATTGTAATTTAGGTTAGGATTTATTTTAAATAACTATTTAATAGCTATTGTACCTAGTTAAAATAAATACAAAGTTGCCTGTAAAATAAATATAAATCCTAAAATAGCTACAATATAATTATTCGTTATATTGTAGCTATATTAGGATTTATTTTACAGGTAAGTATTTAGCTTTAATAGGAATAATTTATTTAATAAGATTTAATTTATTTTGTTAGATAAAAATTATATTTAACTTAGGGGGGTGTTAGTGTTAGACTTAGCTTTAGGGGTTAATACATTTATTAGAGTAGCGGCGAGGTCCGGTCGGCAGATTAGGGGTTAATACTGGAAGTTAGGTGTCAAAGATGTTAGGGAGGGCAGATTAGGGGTTAATACATTTATTATAGTGGCGGCGAGGTCCAGTCAGCAGATTAGGGGTTAATAAGTGTAGGGAAGCTAGCGGCGACATTGGGGGGTCAGATTAGGGGTTAATAAATATTATGTAGGTGTCGGTGATGTTAGGGGCAGCAGATTAGGGGTACATAGGGATAGTGTAGGTTGCGGCGGTGTCTGGAGCGGAAGATTAGAGGTTAATAATAAAATGCAGGTGTCAGCGATAGCGGGGGCAGCAGATTATGGGTTAATAAGTGTAAGATTAGGGGTGTTTAGACCCGGGGTTCATGTTAGGGTGTTAGGTGCAGACTTAGGAAGTGTTTCCCCTTAGAAAACAATGGGGCTGCGTTAGGAGCTTAACGCTGCTTTTTTGCAGGTGTTAGTTTTTTTTGCAGCTCAAACTGCCCCATTGTTTCCATGGGGGAATCGTGCACAAGCACGTTTTTCCAACTGGCCGCTACCATAAGCAACACTGGTATTTAGAGTTGAAGTGGCGGTAAATATGTCTCTACGCTCCCTTTTTGGAGCCTAACGCAGCCCTTCAGAGAACTCTAAATACCAGCGTTATTTAAAAAGTGAGAGGGAAAAAAAACATGCGTAGCTAACGCACCCCTTTGGCCGCAAAACTCTAAATCTAGCCGATAGACTGCTTAAGACATATACACACCCCTAATTTCCTGTCAGCCTTCCTAGGTGTACTCTTCAACAAAGGATACCAATAGAACAACAAAATGTGATAATAGAAGCAAATCAGAAAGTCGTTTAAAAACGCCCACTCTGTCTGAATAATGAATGTGTTTATTTTTTACTTTGGTGTCCCTTTAAGCTTCTCGTGTATCTTGAGTTAGGTTAGGTATGTCTCTTTATATGACTTTTTATTACTTTAATATTAAATGTTGTTTATGCTTCTGTATGAATTTGGGGCATGGGTGTCATGAATGTTATACAAATACTTGGAAATTGGCAGCAATTTGTAAAAATAAAAATATACTTCTAAGTCGCTGAATTATGAATATTTAAATGTAAATCGTTTATTCATTATATTTTATTCAGGGAACTAGCATTTATATTTAAATGCATGGAAGCATATTTAATACGTCATAACAGAGGGATGGCAATATTCTTGGACACAGATACCACTTTCCAACAGACAGATGGCTTCCTGGCAACTCAGTACCCTGCTTCATGCACAAATCATTCAAACCTCTTGTTGTCTGAGCTTTAAAAGAATTGAAGAACAGTACATTTTATCTAAACCATTTACAAGTATCACTTTCATGGTTTACTGTTTTCTGTTTTTATGCATTCACTTTTATACATCACCATTTACTGTAGTTCTTCATAGGTTAATTTGCCACTTGAGCTCAGTGCTAAATTGATGCAAGAAAACTGAGCCTTTATCATAGTGGATGTATGACTGTCGGATTTGGAATATAATTCATACCTACCAATTGTACTGTGATTTTTCAGTTTATCCGATATTTGAAGGAATGTCCCTATGTCTTTTTTCCCCCATAAGAAACATGGATCTGCCCAAAACCCAGACCAAAGGGCCCAAATTGTACCATGTAGTAACCAGTTGATCATGCAAACCAGCCCTGGACTTGGATCACTGCCACCTTACACATGTTCACATGAGAAATGTTCGGTGGTATGTGAATGCAAAACTAACGGCTAGATTATGAGTTTTGCATTAGGCTTAAAAAGCAGCGTTAGCCAGTCCTAACGCTGCTTTTTAACGCCCGTTGGTATTACGAGTCTTGCAGGTACAGGTGTACCGCTCACTTTTTTGGCCAGACTTGGACATACCGCAAATCCACTTGCATAAATTGCGTATCCTCTTTTTTCAATGAGACTTGCATAGCGCCGGTATTACGAGTCTGCCAAAAAGTGAGCGGTAGACCCTTTCCTGTCAAGACTGGTACCACATTTTAAAGTCAGTAGTTAAGAGTTTTACACTACAAAGCCGTAGCATAAAACTCTTAACTAAAGTACTAAAAAGTACACTAACACCCATAAACTACATATTAACCCCTAAACCGAGGCCCTCCCACATCACAAACACTAAAAGAAAAGTTGAACCCCTAATTTGCTGAACCGGACATCGCCGCCACTATAATAAATATATTAACCCCTAAACCGCCGCACTCCCTCCTCGCAAACATTAGTTAAATATTATTAACCCCTAATCTGCCGTCACTAACATCGCCACCACCTACCTACATTTATTAACTCCTAATCTGCCGCACCCAAAGTCGCCGCCACTATATTAACGTTATTAACCCCTAAATCTAAGTCTAACCCTAACCCTAACACCCCCTAACAAATATAATTAAAAGAAATCTAAATAAAAATTCCTATCATTAGCTAAATAATTTCTATTTAAAACTAAATACTTACCTGTAAAGTAAACCCTAAGATAGCTACAATATAACTAATAGTTACATTGTAGCTAGCTTAGGGTTTATTTTTATTTTACCGGCAAGTTTGTACTTATTTTAACTAGGTAGAATAGTTATTAAATAGTTATTAACTATTTAATAACTACCTAGCTAAAAAATACAAAAGTACCTGTAAAATAAAACCTAACCTAAGTTACAATTACATCTAACACTACACTACAATTAAATAAATTACCTACATTAAATACAATAAAATAAATTAACTAAATTAAATACAATTACCTAAATTAAATTAGCTAAAGTACAAACCCCCCCCCATTAAATTACAGAAAATAAAAAACAAATTACAGAAATTTAAACTAATTACACCTAATCTAATAGCCCTATTAAAATAACCCCCCCCCCCAAATAAACAAAAACCCTAGCCTAAACTAAACTACCAATAGCCCTTAAAAGGGCCTTTTGCTGGGCATTGCCCCAAAGTAATCAGCTCTTTTACCTGTAAAAAAAAAATACAACAACCCCCCCAACAGTAAAACCCACCACCCACACAACCACCCGAATAAAAACCTATCTAAAAAAACCTAAGCTCCCCATTGCCTTGAAAAGGGCATTTGGATGGACATTGCCCTTAAAAGGGCAGTTAGCTCTTTTGCCGCCCAAAGTTCCTAACCTAAAAATAAAACCCACCCAATACACCCTTAAAAAAACCTAACACTAACCCCCTGAAGATCAACCTACCGGGAGAAGTCTTCATCCAAGCCGGGCCGAAGTCCTCAACGAAGCTGGGAGAAGTCTTCATCCAAGCCGGGCAAAGTTGTCCTCCAGATGCGGAGTATCCTCTTCATCCGACAACTAACACAGAATGAAGGTACCTTTATGTGATGACATCCAAGATGGATGCACGATTTCCCCATAGGAATCAACGGGGAAAGCCGTCTGAAAAAAAGTCTAACACCTGCCAAAAGCAGCGTAAAACTCCCTAACGCAGCCCCATTGATTCCTATGTGGAAATAAAATGTATGTCTACACCTAACACCCTAACATGAACCCCGAGTCTAAACACCCCTAGAATTCTATCAGCCAATCGGAATTAAGGTAGAAAAAATCCTATTGGCTGATGCAATCAGCCAATAGGATTGAGCTTGCATTCTATTGACTGCTTGGAACAGCCAATAGAATGCGAGCTCAATCCTATTGGCTGATTGCATCATCCAATAGGATTTTTTCTACCTTAATTCCGATTGGCTGATAGAATTCTATCAGCCAATCGGAATCTAAGGGATGCCATCATGGATGACGTCACTTAAATGTACCTTCATTCTGTGTTAGTCGTCAGATGAAGAGGATGCTCTGCATCGGATATCTTGAAGATGGACCCGCTCCGCGTCGGATGGATGGATGAAGATAGAAGATGCCGTCTGGATGAAGACTTCTACCCATCTGGAGGACCACTTCTGCCCGGCTTGGATGAAGACTTCTGCCCGTCTGGAGGACCACTTCTGCCAGGCTGGGTTGAAGACTTCTGCCCATCTGGAGGACCACTTCGCCCGACTAGGATGAAGACGTCTCCCGGTAAGTCGATCTTCAGGGGGTTAGTGTTAGGTTTTTTTAAGGGTGTATTGGGTGGGTTTTATTTTTAGGTTAGGGACTTTGGGCAGCAAAATAGCTAACTGCCTATCCAAATTCTCTTTTCAGGGCAATGGGGAGCTCAGGTTTTTTTAGCTAGTATTTTATTTGGGGGGTTGGTTGTGTGGGTGGTGGGTTTTACTGTTTGGGGGGTTGTTTGTATTTTTTTTCAGGTAAAAGAGCTGATTACTTTGGGGCAATGCCCCACAAAAGGCCCTTTTAAGGGCTATTGGTCGTTTAGTTTAGGCTAGGGTTTTTTTTATTTTGGGGGGGCTATTAGAATAGGTGTAATTAGTTTAAATATATTGTAGTTTGTTTATTATTTTCTGTAATTTAGTGTTTGTTTGTTTTTTGTACTTTAGCTAATTGTATTTAATTGATTTAATTGTTGTTAATGTAGTTAATTTATTTAATTATAGTGTAGTGTTAGGTGTTATTGTAACTTAGGTTAGGGTTTTTTACAGGTACTTTTGTATTTATTTTAGCTAGGTAGTTATTAAATAGTTAATAACTATTTAATAACTATTGTACCTAGTTAAAATAAATACAAACTTGCCTGTAAAATAAAAATAAACCCTAAGATAGCTACAATTTAACTATTAGTTATATTGTAGCTATGTTAGGGTTTATTTTATTGGTAAATATTTAGTTTTAAATAGGAATAATGTAGTTAATTATAGTAATTTTATTTAGATTTATTGTAATTCTATTTAAGTTAGGGGGTGTTAGGTTTAGGGTTAGACTTAGGTTTAGGGGTTAATACATTTTTAGTATAGTGGCGGCGACGTTGGGGGCGGCAGATTAGGGGTTAATAAATGTAGTTAGGTGGCAGCGACGTTGGGGGCGGAAGATTAGGGGTTAATAAATATAATGTAGGTGTCGGGGATGTTGGGGGCAGCATATTAGGGGTTCATAACTATAATGTAGGTCGCGGCGGTGTCCAGAGTGGCAGATTAGGGGTTAATAATATAATGTAGGTGTCTGCGATGTTGGGGCGGCAGATTAGGGGTTAATAAGTGTAAGATTAGGGGTGTTTAGACTCGGGGTTCATGTTAGGGTGTTAGGTGTAGACATACATTTTATTTCCCCATAGGAAACAATGGGGCTGCGTTAGGGAGTTTTACGCTGCTTTTGGCAGGTGTTAGACTTTTTTTCAGACGGCTCTCCCCGTTGATTCCTATGGGGAAATCATGCACAAGCACGTTACACCAGCTCACCGCTGACTTAAGCAGCACTGGTATTGGAGTGCGGCAATGAGCAAAATTTTGCTCAACACTCACTTCTTGTCTTTTAACGACGGGTTTGTAAAAACCCGTAATACCAGCGCTACAGGTAAGTGAGCGGTGAGGGAATACTGCTCGTTAGCACCGCACAGCCTCTAACGCAAAACTCGTAATCTAGGTGTAAGAAAGAAATAAGAAATAGGAGATATGTTACATATACATGTAATGGTGGATTTCGTACTATTTAAATTGCTTAAAGGGACACTCAAGTCAAAATTAAACTTAAAAGATTCAGATAGAGCAGCAATTTTAAACAACTTTCCAATTTACTTCCATTAACAAAATGTGCACAGTCTTTTATATTTACACTTTTTTGAGTCATCAGCTCCAAATGAGCATGTGCAAGAATGTACAGAATATATGTAAATGCATTTGTGATTGGCTGATAACTGTCACATGATACAGTGTGGAAATAGACATAACTTTGAAATTTGTCAGAAAAAAATCTACTACTCATTTGAAGTTCAAAGTAAGGGCTCCATTTATGAAGCAGTGGGTGCTGCTTTAGAGCCCCATTGTTCAGGGTTACCTGAAATGGAAGTTAGGAAGCAGCGGTCGTAAGACCGCTGCTCCTGAACTTTTATGCCACCTTTTAGGTGGCGGACTGAAATCATCCTGATCTGATAAGATCAGGAAGATTGACACCCCCTGCTATCAGCAGTTTGGCCGCAAGTGAGCAGGGGGCGGCATTTCTTTAGAAATGTTAAATGTCGACAGTGTATGCTGTCGGTATTTAGCAAGGTCGAGCAGTCATGATTCGCTACAGCAAATCATGTCCGCTCGCCTATTCATAAATCTACCCCTAAATGCTATTGCATTGTCTTTTTATCATGTATTTGTTGATTATGCAAATCTACTGTATTTTCTGGTCCTTAAATCAGTTGTTTATTAAAAATGTGATATGCTTTTAAATTGCACCATACTATAGTAAAAGGCAAAGTCTTGTTTAAAGGTTACCATACACATTTATGGCAAAAGAAGTAAGAAATGTGGAGAACATTAAAGAGAGTCAAATGCTACATGATAGGAATGGGTGGATTTCTGTTTTTTGATACTTAGTAGTCCAATGAATATTTCCTTTTCAAGGATAAAGCCCTGCATATGGCTCAGAGCAAGAACAGAGATGCCTAAATAATACCAGTGAGATATGACAGGTGGAAGAAGAGAAGTCAGATAATATGTGTTACTTGTCACAAACCAACTAAAGGGCTCTGAGTACACGGAGAAGAGAAATCAAGCAAACACTTTTATTTAGCATTATATTGTAATCTACATGAGTCTCCTTCACATCCAGAACCTCACTTTGTGAGATAAAAATAAATGAGCTTTTTAATTATTTTATAGGACCCCCACAGTACTGACTTGTTAGATAGTGTTGCCAGTACAGTGAGCTTTAGAGAATCACCCATACTGTGAATCACAACATTTTAATCGTATATACTGCTCATGGCCTGTGTATTGAGCCAGTCAGTCTGTGCTTTGGGTATTGTTTTCATTTCTGCTAACTTTTGTGCATAATATCCTATTGCCTTAGGACCTGTCTGCAGGTCACAACTCTATGCCTGAATACCTGTGTATGACCCACATGCTTTAACTTGATTATTGATAAATGGTTTAGCATGTTTACTGGCTGCATTTTTGAGTATTATACTGCCTGAACACCAGGCTTAGGACTAGATTATATTGAAAGTAAATTTGCGCTCAATAGATAAGTGTGTCTGAAGACCTTGCATAAAGTGTTAAAAAAGTAGCACCAAACACAACATAAATACATTCAAATAAAGTATTACACTCATATATACAATTAAAAAATAAACAAGATGCGCTGTGCAGCAAACTACATTCAGTTGGATAAGAGAAAATTTATATTTATATTTTATTAGGAATGATTCCTCATATGGATACAAAATATAGCACAACAATTATAACAATCTTATGTCATAAAAGCAATATTTAATAGACTTAAAAAACAAATAAAACCACCGGTGGTTATAACTAAGTGAGATACAGACTAAATTTAAAATCAATTGAAGTGGAGTTATCCCAGGATAAGTTTATTGTTGTTTTCTAGACAGTTTATATAAGTCTAAGCCTTTAGCGGTTAACCGAATATACACAGTCAATTCTGTAGCAGGTAATCTTATGGGCCACTGCTGTTATATAGTAGTATTTGAAAAAACGATACCTTCTGTCATAAGAAATCACAGTTAGCGAGTTAGCCCGGTATACTTTACAACGAATCTGGTGTATCCGTTGTGACAGCACTATTCCTTGTACTCGTATCCTTAGGCAAACCTGCTCTGACCCGCTGTGTCTCTGACTCTGGGTTTCCTTCCGCATTCAGTGGTCACATGGAGTGGGTAAGCCAATCGGGAGCGTTTTTTCCGGCATCAATTTTAAACTGTGAGTAATGGGTTCAGTTTTCCTTAAGGATGTACAAAGAAACCAGATTTTTATTCTATCAGAGCACTCTGAATATCAATAACTGTTGGAGGGTTATCCAGTGCATCTATACTTTTCAGCCTGTATGTTGGCCTTTATCAAGATATATTTCCTCTATAAACAGCGTCCTTTTATACTCTCTCACAGTGGCCATGTTTCATTACATATTAGACACACCTCTTAAAAGTGTAAGTGTTCTTTGCGTAGTGTGTGTTCAGATCCAGCTGGTTGACTTTTCAACTTCAGTTATTATTACATCAGTCCATTTACAAACTCATAAAGATTTGAATATTTACTCAAGATGTTAATTTCAAATCACAAAAATGATTAAGGGGGATATTATTAGATCTAATAAGATTCTGTTAATAACCATAATGTACATGTTCACTTACATTTCATTTCAAATCAAATAAAGATCTACTGCAATTTGCAATTACAGCAATTAATATATAAGAGATTAATAGGGCTATCTTAATGTAACCTCAGCAACGTTAAGTGCATAGTATAATATTATCAAGTGGGTTCCGTATGTGGTCAAATAATCCAAGATCTGGAAAACATATTAGGCATTTTTATCTGACTAAAAAAGTGAAGGGGTGAATAGATTGAGATGTGCTATTTGGAAAACATGTAAAAGATAAAGTAATTAGATCAGTGTGAATTATATATTTATCTGTAAGACATTTCTATATATCATATAAATGATTATATATTTAAACATACAATACAAAAATCTGCCAGTTGATTTATAAATAGACAGAAAGAAATAGCTGAACGTCTAAAAGATCTAAATAAAAACATAATAGAAGGGAAACTCAGGAAAGTAAATAGGGATGAGGGAGATTACTCCCACGAAATAAAAGAAAATCCTAATAAAAAAAACTTCATTAGAGGAGAATTAGCAACAAGAACCCCGAGAATCTGAGACTAACACAAAAGAACATTTAAAGGTTTTCAAAAAAAGAAACAATAAAAAAGAAAAATAAATTATAAAACAGAAGAAAGATGGAAATATTAGATTTGATAGACAGGACTATAGCCATCATCAGTATATGGGGAATAATCAACATAGAGGTATGAATTACCATAGAGAGCCATATAATAGAAATAATGTGACTAACATCCCCTATATAAGACATGAAAGAAATAGAAATTATAATTTTAGAAGATTCGAACACAGACGTTATAAAACTAATAGATACCAAGATCGTAACTATAGAGAACACATATAGAAATCATAATGAAGACTATATTGAAAATCAAACTTGCCGATATAATACAAATACCTATCTTCCAAGAAGAAACCATGGTTATCAAAACATAAATAACCATAGAAATCATGATCAACCAGATTCATATTGGCATACCCTGACCAGTAATAGATTTGCACCACTAAGAAACCAAGACCTAAAAGAATTGGATGAAACACCAATAGCAGGTACTTCAAAGGATTTTTTAGATTTAGACAGAAGACCAAACACAAAATTCAAGGGGGGGGGATAAATTTGATACCTTGATACATGTTAATCAGTACATCAGAACATTGACACTTAAAAATACTTCCTGAAACATCAAGCTGATAGTACTGTTAAAAAAGTCTGATTGGAAACTAAACTAATGAACAGAATCAATTTATTCACACTAACCTAAAGGGTAAGTCCATATTTTTTCCAATTAATGAAAAGGGCGATAATTTTAAAATTTTTGAACAGAGAGTAAAGAAGGATCTTGAATTACAGAAATACAGATATGTTTCCTTTAATTTAAATAAAGAAGAGAGAAAACCACTAACGGAATTGAGAAACAATAAGGATATAGTCATAAAATAGGCCGACAAAGGAGGTTAAATAGTTATTATGGATACTACTGATTATCTAAAAGAGGCTAATAGACTACTCAATGACACCAATACTTACTGTAAATTAAAAGCTAACCCTACAAAAATATACCAAACAAAACTAAAAATTATACTTACAGAAGCAAAGAGTAAAGGTTTAATTAATGGCAATGAATTTAATTTTTTAGACATCAAACACCCAAGGATTACGATCTTTTATTGGTTACCTAAAATATATAAATCCACCCGGTAGACCAATCATTTCTTGAATTAACTCCATTACAGCTAACATTTCTTAATACGTTGACCAATTTCTGCAGAAATATGTAGTCAAGCTGCAGTCACATCTAAAAGATTACACACATTTCCTTAAAGAACTTGGAAAAATAAATTGGTGTGAACAATATATTATGGTCACCTGCGATGTGGTGGCATTATATACAAACATAGATCATGATCTGGGAAAGAAGGCCATAAAATACTACTTAGAAAAATATATGGTCAGATTATGAGTTTTGCGGTATGAGGGGTGCGGTACTAACTTGCACGTTATTGTCAACGCTCACTTACCTACAGCACTGGTATTACAGGTTATTCTAAACCCGGCGTTAACAGGCAAGAAGTGAGACGTAGAGCAAAATTGAGCTCCATACCGCTCTGCTTGTGCACGATTTCCCCATAGACATCAATGGGGAGAGCCAGCTGAGAAAAAGTCTAACACCTGCAAAAAAACAGCGTAAATCTCAGTAACGCAGCCCCATTGATTCTTATGGGGAAACACATTTTATGTTTACACCTAACACCCTAACATGAACCCTGAGTCTAAACACCCCTAATCTTACACTTATTAACCCCTAATCTGCCGCCCCTGACATCCCCGACACCTACATTATACTTATTAACCCCTAATCTGCTGCCCCCAACATCGCCGCCACCTACATCATATTTATTAACCCCTAATCTGCTGCCCACAACATCGCTGACACCTGCATAATGTTATTAACCCCTAATCTGCCGCACCCAATGTCACTGTCACTATAATAAACACATTATTCCCTAAACCGCTGCACTCCTGCCTCGCAAACATTAGTTAAATATTATTAACCCCTAATCTGCCACCTCTAACATCACCGCCACCTACCTACATTTAATAACCCCTAATCTGCCACCCCCAACGTTGCCGCCACTATATTATATTTATTAACCCCTAAATCTAAGTCTAACCCTAACATCCCCTAACTTAAATATAATTAAAATAAATCTAAATACAAATTACAATTATTAACTAAATAATACCTATTTAAAATAAAATACTTACCTGTAAAATAAACCCTAAGCTAGCTACAATATAACTAATAGTTACATTGTAGCTAGCTTAGGGTCTATTTTTATTTTACAGGCAAGTTTGTATTTATTTTAACTAGGTAGAATATATACTAAATAGTTATTAACTATTAACTAACTGCCTAGCTAAAATAAATACAAATTGACCTGTAAAATAAAACCTAACCTAAATTACACTAACACCTAACCTAACCCTACAATTAAATAAATTCCGTAAATTAAATACAATTAACTAAATTCAAAACAATTAGCAAAATTACAAAAAAAACAAACACTAAATTACAGAAAATAAAAAACAAATTACAAGATCTTTAAACTAAATACACCTAATCTAATAGCCTTATCAAAATAAAAAAAGCCCACCCAAAATAAAAAAAACCTAGCCTAAACTAAACTACCAATAGCCCTTAAAAGGGCCTTTTGTGGGGCATTGCCCCAAAGAAATCAGCTCTTTTAATTGTAAAAAAATACAAACACCCCCCCAACAGTTAAACCCACCACCCACACAACCAACCCCCCAAATAAAACCCTAACTAAAAAAACCTAAGCTCCCCATTGCCCCTAAAATGGCATTTGGATGGGAATTGCCCTTAAAAGGGCATTTAGCTATATTGCTGCCCAAATCCCTAACCTAAAAATAAAACCCACCCAGTACACTCTTAAAAAATCCTAACACTAACCCCCGAAGATCCACTTACCGGGAAAAGTCTTCATCCAAGCAGCAAGATGTCCTCAATGAAACTGGCAGAAGTGGTCCTCCAGACGGGCAGAAGTCTTCACCCAGACTGCATCTTCTATCTTCATCCTTCCGATGTGGAGCGGCTCCATCTTCAAGACATCCGGCGCGGAGCATCCTCTTCAATCAACGTCTTCTTGTTGAATGAAGGTTCCTTTAATTGATGCCATCCAAGATGGCGTCCCTTAGATTCCGATTGGCTGATAGAATTCTATCCGCCAATCGGAATTAAGGTTGAAAAAATCCTATTGGCTGATCCAATCAGCCAATAGGATTGAGCTTGCATACTATTGGCTGATTGGAACAGCCAATAGAATGCCAGCTCAATCCTATTGGCTGATTGGTAGGGAACAAATAGATAAAACATCAACTGACCAAAAATTAACAATACCATGCATTACCACCTACAATGAAGGACATGATATTATTTAAAAAAATCCTGAATAAACATTGGCATTTGTTCAAAAAAGATTATATATATTAGGAGACCATGTCAAAAACATCCTGAAGTAATATTTAGGAAGGCCGACAATCTAAAAAATAAACTAGCCCCCAGTGAATTCAAGAAAGGTAACAGCCTTAAAGATATTAATTTGCGAGGAGAAGACAAAAAAAAGGTTTTTTTTCTATGCCATAAATGCGTAGCCTGCAAATTTAGCAGTAAAAAAAAAAGGTAGTTTCGACAACAAATAAAAAAGAATTTATCATACAAGACACACTTAAATGTTCTGATATTGGTATAATATACTTTATCAAATGTCCTTGTCACAGACAGTATTTAGGACAGACTCAGCGCACCCTGAGAGACTGAATAAGAGAGCATCTGTGCAATATTAACAATGTATTTAGGGGCCTTTATTGTCCAAACATTTTAGGGATCATCATAATCAAAATGTTACTGGCTTAAAGTATTGGGGGATAAAGAAGGTCAGAAAAGACTGGAGAGGTGGGGACTTTGTAAGAAAACTCTTATACAATGAAGCAAATTAAATATACAGTATGAAAACCCTCGTCCCGAATGGTGTGAATGCCGAACTGGACCTAAACCC
Organism: Bombina bombina; assembly: GCF_027579735.1. Lineage (NCBI taxonomy): Eukaryota > Metazoa > Chordata > Amphibia > Anura > Bombinatoridae > Bombina > Bombina bombina. The sequence continues at coordinate 1,083,703,931 of NC_069499.1, read as the reverse complement.
CTTTATCCACAATTAAAAAGTGAAAAATATCCATAATTGTCACCTCAAGGGAATTTAACTTACACTTTACATCACCCTTTTTTCTGTTTTTTAAATATTCCTATAGACTCGAGTAAGTCCATATGGACAAAATTAATATCCACTACAAAAGGATAATAATTTCACTATCTGATTTTAGATTTGAATACTTTAATTAGAGCATATAAGGTTTAGACCCCTAACCAGCCACAAAACTATCATCTTTTATATGATATATAAAAATGTCTTACAGATAAATATATAATTCACACTGATCTAATTACTTTATTATCTTTTACATTTTTTTCCAAATAGCACATATCTTTCTATTCTTTTAGTCAGATAAAAATGCCTAATATGTTTTCCAGATCTTGGATTATTTAACCACATACGGAACCCACTTATTAATATTACACTATGTACTTAACGTTGCTGAGGTTACATTAGGATAGACCTACTAATCTTTTATATATTAATTGCTGAAATTGCAAATTGCAGTAGATCTTTATTTGATTTGAAATGAAATGTAAGTGAACATGAACATTATGGTTATTAACAGCTTCTTATTAGATCTAATAATATCCCCCTTAAAGGGACAGTCTAGGCCAAAATAAACTTTCATGATTCAGATAGAGCATGTAATTTTAAACAATTTTCCAATTTACTTTTATCACCAATTTTGCTTTGTTCTCTTGGTATTCTTAGTTGAAAGCTTAACCTAGGAGGTTCATATGCTAATTTCTTAGACCTTGAAGCCCACCTCTTTCAGATTGCATTTTAACAGTTTTTCACCACTAGAGGGTGTTAGTTCACGTATTTCATATAGATAACACTGTGCTCGTGCACGAGAAGTTATCTGGGAGCAGGCACTGGTTGGCTAGACTGCAAGTCTGTCAAAATAACTGAAAAAAGGGGCAGTTTGCAGAGGCTTAGATACAAGATAATCACAGAGGTTAAAAGTATATTATTATAGCTGTGTTGGTTATGCAAAACTGGGAAATGGGTAATAAATGGGTAATAAAGGGATTATCCATCCATCCAATAAAAATTCTGGTGTAGACTGTCCTTTTAACCATTTTTGTGATTTGAAATTAACATCTTGAGTAAATATTCAAATCTTTATGAGTTTGTAAATGGACTGATGTAATAATAACTGAAGTTGAAAAGTCAACCAGCTGGATCTGAACACATACTACGCAAAGAACACTTACACTTTTAAGAGGTGTGTCTAATATGTAATGAAACATGGCCACTGTGAGAGAGTATAAAAGGACGCTGTTTATGGAGGAAAGACATCTTGATAAAGGCCAACATACAGACTGAAACGCTTAGATGCACCGGATAAACCTCCACCAGTTATTGATATTCAGAGCGCTCTGATAGAATAAAAATCTGGTTTCTTTGTACATCCTTAAGGAAAACTGAACCCATTACTCACAGTTTAAAATTGATGCCGGAAAAAACGCTCCCGATTGGCTTACCCACTCCATGTGACCGCTGAATGCGGAAGGAAGCCCAGAGTCAGAGACACAGCGGGTCAGAGCAGGTTTGCCTAAGGATACGAGCACAAGGAATAGTGCTGTCACAACGGATACACCAGATTCGTTGTAAAGTATACCGGGCTAACTCGCTAACTGTGATTTCTTATGACAGAAGGTATCGTTTTTTCAAATACTACTATATAACAGCAGTGGCCCATAAGATTACCTGCTACAGAATTGACTGTGTATATTCGGTTAACCGCTAAAGGCTTAAACATATATAAACTGTTTAGAAAACAACAGTACACTTATCCTGGAATAACTCCACTTCAAAAATAAGAACCCTTGAGATAGTAAAGTGTACTTTCTGAGTCTGTACCACAGAGATTCTGATTGATTTTAAATTTAGTCTGTATCTCACTTAGTTATAACCACCGGAGGTTTTATTTGTTTTTTAAGTCTATTAAATATTGTTTTATGACATAAGATTGTTTTAATTGTTGTGCTATATTTTGTATCCATATGAGGAATCGTTCCTAATAAAATATAAATATAAATTTTCTCTAATCCAACTGAATGTGGTTTGCAGCACAACACATCTTCTTTATTTTATATTTTTACAACCAGGACTATTTGCAGAAAATAATCCTACTTTGAAGCTGCTAATACCACCTCTCTAAATAGCTGCTAAACAATATTAGGTTCATCCAATGTGAACTGTTATGTGACATTTGACAAAGGTGTGTGGGAAGCAACAAAACATTATGTCTCTTTTTAGTTTGTAAGTTTGGATTAAAGTTTTATACAAAGACCAGTGAGTGCCTTTTTTGTGAATTGGTTCTATATATATATATATTCATAATACATAAAACATATTGTGCTATGTGCAGAACATTAGAATGAATAATATTTACGGTAAATACACTTAGATTACGAGTTTTGCATTCATGTTTTAAAGCTGAAAAAATGGCCATTTCAGTGTTAAAACAGCACCACAGCCATTACAAGTCTTGTTGGTATAGCTGTACCGCAAGCCTTTTAGCCTGTACCGCAATGTCAGTCCCGCATACGTAAAAATTATGTTTTTCATGGGACTTCTATAGCGCTGCCATTACGAGTTTTGCGGTCAGGCTAAAAAGCTAGCATTGCAGCCTATACCAACATGATCCGTTTCGCAATCTAAAAGCAGTAGTTATGAATTTTACGCTACAAAACTGTAACATAAAACTCATAACTAAACTGCTACAAAGTGCACTAAACACCCATAAACTACCTATTAACCCCTAAACCGAGGCCCTCCCGCATCGCAAATACTATATTAAAGTTATTAACCCCTAATATGCGGCTCCCGACATCGCCACCACTAAAAATAATTATTAACCCCTATTCCGCTGCACCCCAACATCGCCGCCATTATATTAAAGTTATTAACCCCTATTCTGCCGCTCCCCAACATTGCCGCCACTAATTAAAGCTATTAACCCCTAAACCTCTGGCCTTCCACATCACTACCACTAAATAAACCTATTAACCCCTAAACCACCAGCCCCCCACATTGAAACAACCTAAATTACACTATATTAACCCCTAAACCTAACCCTATTGTAACCCTAAGCCTAACCCTAACGTTGTGTGATATTGAGATTATCAGTTGGTATGAACCATATCAACCTGTTCTTATGTGCACAATGGTAGAGTCAGGAAGTGCCTCTTGCATAGTGTGTGTGTGTGTGTATAGGATTCTGAATAAAGTTTACAGTTATGAAGACCTGTGCTTGATCTCCTTATATAAACTAAGATAAAACATGGTGTCAGAATAAGGAGTTCCCTGCTTCCATCTGAACTGACAAGCAAGGACTCTGAGGAATCCATTAGAAATCTTTGCAGCAAATTGAAAGTGTGAGACTCAAGGCTCTGGCAGAGTGACTACAGCTTCTTCTCATGAACTGAGTAAGTGCATCATAACTTGTACAATTGACTGATTCTAACGGCACTACAGACTTTTATATTAATACTGCATAATTCAGAACATTAAGATGGAAAAGTTAAATCCTCCACCAGAATTGAAAATGACTGGTAATATGGAAGATGCATGGCAGAGGTTTAAGCAAAGATTCCAGCTGTATGTTAGAGCTATAGGAGCTCAGAGGCAAGATGATGAACAAAAGATTGCACTTTTTCTGACTGTAGCAGGATCAGCAGCAATAGATGTATACAACACCTTCACATTTACAGATGAAGAAAGGGATGTTTATCAGGTTGTTCTAGACAAATTTGAACAGTACCTATGAAAGGTATCTTTTCAGATGTAGAATGCAGAATGAAACAGAGACTATTGAGGAGTATGTAAAAGACTTAAAACTAAAGAGTAGATCATGTAATTATGGAGCAATGTGTAACTCATTAATCAGAGACCAGTTAGTCATGGGCAGCAGAAATATAAGGGTTAAAGAACGCTTGCTCAGAGAGAAAGATTTAAAACTGGAAAAGTCAGTAGAAATTTGTCAAAGTTCAGAGGCAGCACAGGAACAAGTGCGCACACTCTGCCACAGTACAGCAGCAACACCAATAATGTCAGTTACAGTGGGGAAAAACAAAGTGCATCCACATTATGAAAATAAAATGAAAGGAAAAAGTTTTATCACACAAACAGCAAATTCTCAGCCTGAATTAGACTGGCTATGTACCAGATGTGGAAAGCAGCATGGCATAAGACAATGTCAGGCTTATGGGCAAATCTGCAGAAAATGTGGAAAAAGGAATCACTTTCAAAAGATGTGTAAAGCTAAAAAAACGGTTCACATTGTTGACCAGTCAGAAAATGAGGAATCAGAAGAATTCTTTATTGGAATACTTGACTTAACCAAAGCTACAGATAAGGAGTGGGTCATTGAAGCTATTACAAATGGCACTAATATTGCTTACAAAGTAGATACAGGTGCACAAGCTAATTTGATGCCTGAGAGCAAGTATCACCAATTGAAGAACAAACCAGAACTTCTGAAAAGCTCAGTTAAACTAAAGACATATAATGGGGATTTTATCCCAGTGCTTGGCAAGTACAGTGTGTTCCTGGAATATGGAAATAAAACGCATAAAATTAACATTCTGGTAGTTCCAGGAAACAAACCAGCTCTACTGGGTCTTCAAATGTGTGAAACTTTAGGACTGATTAAAAGGGTAAATGCCATTGATGGAACTAATAAAGAAGAGGACATAGAACATTTATTAACAGACTATGCTGCAGCATTTGAAGGAATAGGATGTCTTCCAATGCAACATAAAATACAACTAAAAGAAGGTTCTCGTCCAGTAGTGCATGCCATGCGAAATGTTCCAGTTGCTCTAAGGGATCGTCTTAAACGGGAACTTGCCAGGATGGAGGATAAAGGTATTATAAAGAAAATCAAGACACCTACTGAATGGGTTCATTCTATGGTGTTGGTGGAAAAACCGGATGGGGGTCTCAGAATCTGTATTGATCACAAGGAACTGAATAAAAGCATCTTAAGAGAACACTTCCATTTACCAACAAAACCAGAATTGCTTAGGGAGCTAAGTGGAGCAACTGTATTCAGTAAACTGGATGCATCCTCAGGATTTTGGCAAATTCCACTGGAGGAGGAAATCATGAAACTCTGCACTTTTAATACTCCTTATGGGAGGTACTGTTACAAACGATTGCCCTTGGGCTTGTGTTCAGCACCAGAAGTGTTTCATAGTACCATGCAGCAACTTCTTGAACGAATACCAGGCACAACCGTATTCATTGATGATATTCTGATCTGGGGTAAAACCAAGCAAAGAACATGATGAAAGGCTAAAGATGGTCTTAGATGTTGCTAAGGAGAATAATTTGAAGTTCAATAAGACAAAGTGTCAATTCAGAAAAACTTCAATTCAATATTTGGGAGAACAACTCACGGGAGGTGGTGTTTTACCAGACATGAAAAAGATTAAGGCAATTACAGAAATGCCACAGCCAGAAAATAAGCAAGATATACAACGCTTACTAGGAATGGTGAATTACCTTGGCAAGTTCATACCTAATTTACCAGACAAAACTGTACTAATGCGACAACTACTCAGAAAAAACTATGCCTGGGAATGGTCAGAGAATCACCAGAAAGAATGGAAGTTTTTGAAGGACATGCTTACTACTACACCAACTCTGCAATTTTTTGATCCAATAGCAAAAACAAAATTGTCAACTGATGCTTCACAAAATGGATTGGGAGCAGTTCTATTTCAAAATCAAGGCTCAGGATGGATGCCTGTGGCTTATGCATCTAGGGCATTGACAGATACTGAAAAATCATATGACAAATTGAAAAGGAAACACTGGGACTAGTTTACGGATGTGAAAAATGTCATGTTTATTTGTATGGAAGAGTATTTTCAGCAGAAACTGATCACAAACCTTTGATTCACATCTACCAAAAGGGCTTGATAGATGCACCTCCAAGAATTCAACGTTTGTTGCTGAGACTTCAAAGGTATGACTTCACCTTGGATTTTATACCTGGCAAGGAGTTGGTGGTAGCGGATGCTCTGTCACAAGCTTACTTACCATTTAACAATGAGGACTTACAGTTGCAGAGGTGACTGTTCACATCAATCTGATCTTGAAGACAGCCCCGTTTAGTAATGCAATGTGGGCAGCAATAGAACAGGCTACAGAAACAGATGCTCTTTTAAGTCAAGTGAAGAAAGCAGTTTCTAGTGGCAAATCTAAGACACTAATGCCATCACTGTATAGACCATACATTTCTGAAATTTCTTTGATAAAAGGGGTACTTTTGAAAGGACAAAAAATAATTGTACCAGCGAGTTTGCAAAGTCAAATACTGAAAAGACTACATGAAGGTCATTCAGGTATAGAAAAGACAAAAAGACGAGCTAGAGACATTTTGTACTGGCCAAATATGAATGAAAACATTGAGACAATGATCACTCAATGCCGGATTTGCCAAAAATTCAGACCTCAGTTACCTAAAGAGCCTATACTGGATATGGACTTCCCGTTGGCACCCTGGGAAAAGTTAGGAATGGACTTGTTTGTTTTCAAAAATCAGCATTATATCTTAGTAATGGATTACTTCTCTAATTACCCAGAGATAGCATTATTGGAAGATGAGTCAGCATGTACAGTGATCAAAAAAGTTAAAGCAATTTTAGCGAGACATGGCATTCCAAGAGTAATAATATCAGACAATGGTCCTCAATTCAATTGTAGAGAGTTTAGGGTTTTTGCCAGTACCTATGAATTTGAACATCGAACATCCAGCCCGGGATATCCACAAGCAAATAAATTAGCAGAAGTTGGAGTAAAAATAGTGAAAAACATACTTCGTAAAGCAACAGATGCACACGAGGATCCATGTCTGGTTCTTCTTAGCTATAGAGCTACTCCTTTAAAATGTGGGAAATCACTGGCAGAATTATTGTTTGGCAGACAGCTGGTCACACGAGTACCAGTTCTGAAACCTTGGAAAAGGTTCCCACAAAAACATGTAATAGAAACCAAATTGAAACTCAGAGAAAAAAGGAATGAATACTATGACCGAGCTGCAATACCTTTGGAGAATCTTCAGGTACAATCTCCTGTGCGAGTACAAGGTTCAAACAGCTGGAATACTGAAGGGACAGTTACCCAGCAATATTCTCCAAGATCGTATGTAGTTCAAACCAATGATGGGCAATGTTTACGTAGGAATCGTAGACATTTGATGGCTATTCCATCAGTTCACAACAATTTGGCAGTGAAGGAAACCTGTGAGGATATATTGAACATTCCATTGCAGCTGGAGAATGAAGATGCAAGAGAAACTTTGCAAAGCTCGATTGACTTGCCTGCCAGTGATGCAATGCAAACAAGGTCAGGTCGATATATCAAAAAAGCTAATCGTCTAATTGAACAATGTTAAAAGGGACTGCAGTTTTTTCATATAGACTACAGTTAAAAAAAAATGTACTTTAAGTTTTCTGTTGTTTAAAAAGAAAAGAAAAGGGAAACTTTCAATTATCTATACTATAATTGCGTTTGTAATGTCCGTCGCCGTCGGCAGTTGCGCACGCATCCTCAATGGAATGTTGGCAGCGCGAGGACAAAAGAATTCACCTGGATGCAGCGAAGCCATTTTCAGAATTTCAGTGGATGCAGTGAAGGCAAACGGAGCATTACAAAAGCAACAACTAATCGCCCACATTAAAGTATTTAAAAAAAAAAATGCCTGCATCAAGTATTAAAAAAAAAAAAATAACCGCCTGCATCAAGTATTAAAAAAACTATTTACCCTATTAACCCCTAGCCAGCAAAACCCCTACATCGCAATAATCCTATTTAATTTATTAACCCTTTAAACCGCAAAAACCCACAACGCAAATAACTATTTAAATAACATACGGCTAGATTTAGAGTTTTGTCGGTAAGGACCCGCGTAGCTAACGCTGGCTTTTTTTCTGGCCGCACCTTTAAAATAACTCTGGTATTGAGAGTCCACAGAATGGCTGCGTTAGGCTCCAAAAAAGGAGCGTAGAGCATAATTAATGCCACTGCAACTCTCGATACCAGAGTTGCTTACGGACGTGGCCAGCCTCAAAAACGTGCTCGTGCACGATTCCCCCATAGGAAACAATGGGGCTGTTTGAGCTGAAAAAAAACCTAACACCTGCAAAAAAGCCGCGTTCAGCTCCTAACGCAGCCCCATTGTTTGCTATGGGGAAACACTTCCTACGTCTGCACCTAACACTCTAACATGTACCCCGAGTCTAAACACCCCTAACCTTACACTTATTAACCCCTATTCTGCCGCCCCCGCTATCGCTGACCCCTGTATATTATTTTTAAACCCTAATCTGCCGCTCCGTAAACCGCCGCTACTTACATTATCCCTATGTACCCCTAATCTGCTGCCCCTAACACCGCCGACCCCTATATTATATTTATTAACCCCTAATCTGCCCCCCACAACGTCGCCTCCACCTGCCTACACTTATTAACCCCTAATCTGCCGAGCGGACCTGAGCGCTACTATAATAAAGTTATTAACCCCTAATCCGCCTCACTAACCCTATAATAAATAGTATTAACCCCTAATCTGCCCTCCCTAACATCGCCGACACCTAACTTCAATTATTAACCCCTAATCTGCCCACTGGAGATCACTGCTATTCTAATAAATGGATTAACCCCTAAAGCTAAGTCTAACCCTAAGACTAACACCCCCCTAACTTAAATATAATTTTAATCTAACAAAATTAATTAACTCTTATTAAATAAATTATTCCTATTTAAAGCTAAATACTTACCTGTAAAATAAATCCTAATATAGCTACAATATAAATTATAATTATATTATAGCTATTTTAGGATTAATATTTATTTTACAGGTAACTTTGTAATTATTTTAACCAGGTACAATAGCTATTAAATAGTTAAGAACTATTTAATAGCTAAAATAGTTAAAATAATTAAAAATTTACCTGTAAAATAAATCCTAACCTAAGTTACAATTAAACCTAACACTACACTATCAATAAATTAATTAAATAAAATACCTATAATTATCTACAATTAAACCTAACACTACACTATCAATAAATAAATTAAATACAATATCTACAAATAAATACAATGAAATAAACTAACTAAAGTACAAAAAATAAAAAAGAACTAAGTTACAAAAAATAAAAAAATATTTACAAACATTAGAAATATATTACAACAATTTTAAACTAATTACACCTACTCTAAGCACCCCAATAAAATAACAAAGCCCCCCAAAATAAAAAAATTTCCTACCCTATTCTAAATTACTAAAGTTCAAAGCTCTTTTAACTTACCAGCCCTGAACAGGGCCCTTTGCGGGGCATGCCCCAAGAAGTTCAGCTCTTTTGCCTGTAAAAAAACCATACAATACCCCCCCAACATTACTACCCACCACCCACATACCCCTAATCTAACCCAAACCCCCCTTAAATAAACCTAATACTAAGCCCCTGAAGATCTCCCTACCTTGAGTCGTCTTCACCCAGCCGAGCCAAATTCTTCATCCAAGCGGAGCAAGAAGAGGTCCTCCATCCGGTAGAAGTCTTCATCCAAGCGGGGCAGAAGAGGTCTTCCATCCGATTGAAGTCTTCATCCAAGAGGCATCTTCTATCGTCATCCATCCGGAGTGGAGCGGCAGTATCCTGAAGACCTCCGACGCGGAACATCCATCCTGGCCGACGAATGAACGACGAATGACGGTTCCTTTAAATGACGTCATCCAAGATGGCGTCCCTCGAATTCCGATTGGCTGATAGGATTTTATCAGCCAATCGGAATTAAGGTAGGAAAAATCTGATTGGCTGATTGAATCAGCCAATCAGATTGAGCTCGCATTCTATTGGCTGATCGGAACAGCCAATAGAATGCGAGCTCAATCTGATTGGCTGATTGGATCAGCCAATCGGATTGAACTTGATTCTGATTGGCTGATTCCATCAGCCAATCAGAATATTCTTACCTTAATTCCGATTGGCTGATAGAATCCTATCAACCAATCGAAATTCGAGGGACGCCATCTTGGATGACGTAATTTAAAGGAACCGTCATTCGTCGTTCAGTCGTCGGCCAGGATGGATGTTCCGCGTCGGAGGTCTTCAGGATGCTGCCGCTCCACTCCGGATGGATGACGATAGAAGATGCCTCTTGGATGAAGACTTCAATCGGATGGAAGACCTCTTCTGCCCCGCTTGGATGAAGACTTCTACCGGATGGAGGACCTCTTCTTGCTCTGCTTGGATGAAGAATTTGGCTCGGCTGGGTGAAGACGACTCAAGGTAGGGAGATCTTCAGGGGCTTAGTGTTAGGTTTATTTAAGGGGGGTTTGGGTTAGATTAGGGGTATGTGGGTGGTGGGTTGTAATGTTGGGGGGGTATTGTATGGTTTTTTTTTACAGGCAAGAGAGCTGAACTTCTTGGGGCATGCCCCGCAAAGGGCCCTGTTCAGGGCTGGTAAGGTAAAAGAGCTTTGAACTTTAGTAATTTAGAATAGGGTAGGGCATTTTTTTATTTTGGGGGGCTTTGTTATTTTATTAGGGGGCTTAGAGTAGGTGTAATTAGTTTAAAATTGTTGTAATATATTTCTAATGTTTGTAAATATTTTTTTATTTTTTGTAACTTAGTTCTTTTTTATTTTTTGTACTTTAGTTAGTTTATTTCATTGTATTTATTTGTAGGAATTGTATTTAATTTATTTATTGATAGTGTAAGGTTAGGTTTAATTGTAGATCATTATAGGTATTTTATTTAATTAATTTATTGATAGTGTATTGTTAGGTTTCATTGTAACTTAGGTTAGGATTTATTTTACAGGTATATTTGTAATTATTTTAACTATTTTAGCTATTAAATAGTTCTTAACTATTTAATAGCTATTGTACCTGGTTAAAATAATTACAAAGTTACCTGTAAAATAAATATTAATCCTAAAATAGCTATAATATAATTATAATTTATATTGTAGCTATATTAGGGTTTATTTTACAGGTAAGTATTTATCTTTAAATAGGAATAATTTATTTAATAAGAGTTAATTTTGTTAGATTAAAATTATATTTAATTTAGGGGGGTGTTAGTGTTAGGGTTAGACTTAGCTTTAGGGGTTAATACATTTATTAGAATAGCGGTGAGCTCCAGTCGGCAGATTAGGGGTTAATAATTGAAGTTAGGTGTCAGCGATGTTAGGGAGGGCAGATTAGGGGTTAATACTATTTATTATAGGGTTAGTGAGGCGGATTAGGGGTTAACAACTTTATTATAGTAGCGGTGCGGTCCGCTCAGCAGATTAGGGGTTAATAAGTGTAGGCAGGTGGAGGCAACGTTGAGGGGGGCAGATTAGGGGTTAATAAATATAATACAGGGGTCGGCGGTGTTAGGGGCAGCAGATTAGGGGTACATAAGTATAACGTAGGTGGCGGTCGGCAGATTAGGGGTTAAAAATATTTAATCGAGTGGTGGCGATGTGGGGGGACCTCGGTTTAGGGGTACATAGGTAGTTTATGGGTGTTAGTGTACTTTAGAGTACAGTAGTTAAGAGCTTTATGAACCGGCGTTAGCCCAGAAAGCTCTTAACTACTGACTTTTTTCTGCGGCTGGAGTTTTGTCGTTAGATTTCTAATGCTCACTTCAGACACGACTCTAAATACTGGAGTTAGAAAGATCCCATTGAAAAGATAGGATACGCAATTGACGTAAGGGGTTCTGTGGTATGGAAAAGTCGCGGCTGAAAAGTGAGCGTTAGACCCTTTTTTGAGTGACTCCAAATACCGGCGGTAGCCTAAAACCAGCGTTAGGAGCCTCTAACGCTGGTTTTCACGGCTACCGCCAAACTCCAAATCTAGGCCTTAGTACAGTACACTAACCTAACATTAGGCAAAAAGCCCTTTTAAGGGCTACTGATAGTTATTATTAGAGTAGGGAGTGTCTTTATTTTGAGGGATCTTTTTATTTTCATAGGGATTAGGTTTAATTTTGATAAATTTGATAATTTGTTTTTTTTATTTTCTGTAATGTTAGCTTTTTAAGAAAAAAAAACAAAAAAAAAAAACAAAATAAAAAACCCTAATCTATTATAAACTGCCAAGTGCCCTTAAAAGGGCCTTTGTAGGGCATTGCCCTAAGTTAAACAGCTCTTTTACCAGAAAAAAAATTACAAAGTCCCACTAACATTACAAACCCCCACTGTCAAAAAACCCACAACATAAAAAAAACTATCTAAAAAACCTAATCTACCCATTGCCCTGAAAAGGGCATTTGTATGGGCATTGCCCTTAAAAGGGCATTTAGCTCTTTTGCTGCCCAAACTCTAATCTAAAATAAAAACCCACCAAAAAACCCTTAAAAAACCTAACACTAACCCCCATTGATCCACTTACAGTTTTTGAAGTCCCGCTTGAACTATCTTCATCCAAGTGGCGAGAAGTTTTCATCCAGGTGGCCTCTTCTATCTTCATCCAGGTGGCGAGAAGTCTTCATCCAGACGGCCTCTTCTATCTTCATCCAGGCGGCGAAATCCTCATCCAGACGGCGGGAAGTCTTCATCAGGCGGCCTCTTCTATCTTCATCCAGGTGGCATCTTCTATCTTGATCCTGGCGGTGCTGAGCGAGTCCATCCTGAAGACATCAGCACGGAGCATCCTCTTCATAAGGTCGCCGCCGTACACTGAATCTTCAATGCAAGGGAGCCTTTTCAAAATAGCATCTCTTACATTCCTATTGGCTAAAAAATTTGAATCAGCCAATAGGAATTAGAGTTGCTAAAATCCTATTAGCTGTTCAAATCAGACAATAGGATTTAAGCAGCTCTCATTCTTTTGAATGAATCCTGGAGGTGCGTGGGTGGTCCAGCAGTGGAGGGGGGGAGAAGGAGGGCCCTACACTGTGGCAAAATTAAAATAAAGGGAGAGGGAGGGATGGGGCACCTACACTACAGAAAAAGGGGGTGGGGATCCCTAACTAAGGATCACGGTAGGTGGGCCACTACACTACAGAAAATAAAATAATATTAAAAAAATGCAAAACAATTATAAAAATGGTTTTAAAGGTACTGGCAGACAGCTGCCAGTACCTAAGATGGTGGATAATAGTTAGAGGGGAAAGGTTAGAGAGCTGTTTGGGAGGGATAAGGGAGGTTAAAGGGTAAGGGGGGATCCCACACTGCAGAAAACAGAATATATATATATATTTATTTAATAAAAGATGGGGGTGACTAGTGGGGGGTGAAGTGAGGGAAGACAGCTATTTGAGAGGGATCAGGTGGGGATCAGGGGGTTGGAAGTGTCAGGTGGGAGGGTAATTTCTACACTAAAGCTAAAATTAACCTTACAAGCTACCTAATTAACCCCCTCATTAAAGTGTGATGCAAAACTGCAATTAGCAGTCTTTTAATAACCAAAAAGCAATGCCAAAGCCATTACAAACAGTACTAACACCCTAAGGTGTAGATAGGGGAGCTATCCAATTGAAAAAGGTGTCTATATAATTTGTCAAATCAGACACCTAAAACGACCATCACAGACCATATAGATGAAAGTAATACAATATGTGTGCTAAATTACATACGAACTACACCACATATAGATAGTCCAATCAAATTTGTATGTATATCACACTGGTAGGCAGCTCTCCTTGAGGTATAAGGCAGGGATACTCAAACTTGTGTCCCTGGTGAGGTGTGCGCAGAGTCTGTGGGAACAAGCAGCCACAGAGCGAGGATCCACAGTGATACAGAGAGGTGAAACCCAAGGGTAAATAACACACCCTACTGCGAGGGAAGAGGGACCAAAAAGACCTGTATTTCCTGATCAAAGTGGAGAGTTCTACCGGACAGCTCTGAGGATCCGGTCCGCTCAGCTTGCACTACGTATTAGTGCTTCACCAATTGTGAGTGTATTATACCCAGCATATCATATAATATATACTCCACAGAATTACGCTATGTGGGGCCTTCGCTACTCTTTTCTAGAATGACAAAGCCATGTATGTCTGCTATTTCTGAACAAAGGGGATCCTAGAGAAGTTTTTTAAAATCATGTGTGCCATGATTGCACAATGTGTAAATGATTTCAGTGAGAAACCCAAAGTTTGTGAAACAGTTAAGATTTTTTTTTTAATTTGATCGCAAAATAGTTGCATGAAATATACCAAAATGGGTCCAGGTCAATATCTTGGGTTGTCTACCTAAAAATATATATATAGTTTTGATGGGAAAATAAAAATAAAATAAAAAAAAACAAGCCTCTGTTTCTGTTTAAATGGAGTGATAGCAAAAATGCTAAAAATCTCCATTATTTTGGGCAAGTTCTTCTCTGAAAGTTCCGGTAGTGAAGAGGTTAAATATAAATATAGCATAAATATGATATTATCTACTTGACTGCAAAGGGCTCAGATACACTTTTATATATGTATACATGTGTTTTTATGTGTTTATATGTGCATATTCGTATGTAAACAAATATATATACATATAAATCCCTCTTCCCGCTGTCTCCTCTGCAAAACAACTTCAACTCACTTCTTCTTCCGGCCTGTCACAATGGACTGACTCTCCCACTCACAAAGATGGTCATTCCCTTGACCTGATTTTCACCTATAGATGCACTATCTCAAATTTTACAAACTCCCCTTTTCCTCTCTCTGACCACCATTTCCTAACTTGCAACATCACTTCCCAACCTACTTCCCTACCTACAACTCCCCCTCCCTCTACCCCTCACACCAAACTTCACAGAAGCAGTAGGACACTAGATCTGCAACAGCTTGCTAGCTCTCTCAAACCACTCCTCTCATCCATCACCTCCTTTTCCTGCCCTGACCAATCTATCTGCCACTATAACTCCACCCTTACATCGGTCATTGACAATCTGGCCCCTCCAACCGTAGCTCTGAAACCACACTCTCATCCTCAGCCCTGGCATACTCCTCTGACACAGTACCTACACAGATGTTCCCGTACTGCTGAGCAACACTGGAGGAATTCTCGGAGTTAAGCTGACTTTCTTCATGACAAGTTCATCCTGAACTCCTACTACTCTGCCCTTAATCTCTATAAGCAACAATACTTCTCTAATCTCATCTCTACTCTTTCCTCTAACCCAAAACATCTGTTCTCCACGTTCAATAATCTTCTCCGCCCTCCCCCACCTGCTAATACAACCTCTCTCTCCACTCAAGATTTTGCCAGCCACTTCAAAAACAAAATTGACTCCATCAGTAGTGAAATCAGCTCTCAACATACTACCAATCTCCCACCCCCTCAAAAGCTCACAATCATCCAAAACCCAAATATCAAAAAATGCAGCTCTTTTGCCCTTGTTAACAAAGATGAAGTGTCTGCCCTTATACTGTCCTCCCACCTCATTACCTGTCCCCTCGACCCCATCCCCTCACAGCTACTCCCCTCCCTCTTTTCTACCCACACCCCCATACTCACACACATTTTCAACCTCTCCCTCAAAACTGGTATATTTCCCTCATCTCTAAAACATGCACTTGTGACACCTATCCTCAAAAAACCTTCCTTTGATCCAACCTCCCCATTCAACTACCGCCCTATTTCCCTACTCCCTCTTACCAGTCATTAATTTTCTAGTCTTTCCATATTACTTGCTGTTTCAGAAGTGAATTCTCTAAATCTTACTCATCAGTGAAGTAGAAATTAAAGTTCCAAACCATCCTGGATCCTGTGGATTGTCACAGGCTGGGAAGTCTGTTGGCTTTTCTGCTCACAGCTTCTAAAGCCAGGGCATGTGAGCCATTTTTAGTAGTGTCTAAGCTCCATCTAGGACACACCCTAACTCCTCCTTGGCCCACCCATGTTATGTCTGACCACATCCATGACACACCCTATACATTCAGGCCTGGTCCACAAAAACCCAGAAAATACCTGTTCTGGAAAGTCTCTGGGAAATGTTGTGAGGTGTGAAATAGAGTAAAACAGGAAGAGAGAAAATAAAATTGGTAGTTCATAGTAAATTTAGGGAGATCAGATTCATGATTTGTGGTGTTCCATGCATGAAGAATTGTCCTAATACTCTGACTTGGTCATAGATTCCATTGTTGTTGTGAGCTGTGTAAACTGGGGTTAACAAAAAAAATATCTCCATAGACTTTAATTGAGATACTTATTTTTACCACTAATTTACACAGTTTACAATGGCAATGGAGGCTATGCAGCTATTTTATAATTAGTTGACAATCAACACTTCGGATTCACAGGCCTGCCCTTTGGGTAGGTCAAGAGGAGCACCCGCCCAGGGCCCCACGCTTTGGGAGGCCCCGCCCTATCAGGGGTGAGGGTATGATAAGGTACAATGTACAGCCTGTATTTAATTTATGAAGAAGTGTTTATGGTAGTGTAATACATAGTGTAATTCTTTGTATAGGTAAGACTGAATGTGGTGACAGGGTTGGGCGACACAGGGAACATGGAATGCAGGGGAGGGAAATAAGAGCCTTGGGGTGTGGGGCCCCACAAATTTGTCTTGCCCAACACCCCACAAATGCTAAGGGTGTCCCTGCTGATTCATTTACCATTAATATAGGACAATGAAATGAAAAGCAATTCTTTTTGTACTACACTATGTATTTCGCTAAAACATTTCTCCTCAAACAAAATATATATTAAAAAGAATTTAAAAAATCTTACAGCTAACTTATGAAAGCCAGAAGTTGGCTATTCTTTACAATATCTCTAGTTTAATTTTGATGAAATGGCCTTCAACGCTGTTTTAACAACCCAGGAAGTTTTTTTCCAGGTGCATATAAATAAATAATATGCATATAAATGTGATGTGTGTACAGTAATGTGTGTGCATGAAAGCAGGCTGTGATTATAAACGTGTATTTTATATACACTTGTGAGTGACTATACATGCTGTTTTTTTACATATGAATTTGTTTTAGTGGTTTCTCTCTTAAATTTCCTAAAATGACTTTTGTCAGGCTGCAGACCTTGCATTGCTTAATGTACCTTATTTATGCTACACGGTTTTATTCAGGATTATGTAAAAAGTAAATAATAGTCATTAGTGAATAGAGTGAGGTTGGGATACTGTAGTGCTTGATTTACAAAAAAACAAGTACAGTGTAGGAGGTAAAGTATTTATGCATGCATGATTTTTCAAATGGTCTGCAATAGCTTTTTTGTTTTTGTCATCATTATTGGCACCAAAATGTCAACTAGGGACATTTAAGAAAGATGGAGGATGCTCTCTTAGCTTACAAAACACATTGAAGTACTATATTATACTTTTACTTTGTAATGAATATTAAGGGTTAGATTACAAGTGGCACGCTAACATTAGCGAGCGCAATTTTGAATTATCATGCCTGCTTTAACTTGCACATGTAGTACAAGTTGATGGTAAATGCGACAGCACAAATGGAAAAAAAAATTGCGCTCGTCAGTTATGACGACTGAAGACCCTGGGGCATATTTATGAAGCTTGATGCCACATGTTTCTGGAAAGCCTTCAGGCTCGCTAGAAACACAAGTTATGAAGCGGCGGTCTAAAGACTGCTGCTCCATAACCTGTCCGCCTGCTCTGAGGAGTCGGACAGAAATCGACAGAAATCAACCTGATTGAATACGATTGGGTTGATTGACACCCCCTGCTAGTGGCCGATTGGCCCCGGATCTGCAGGGAGCGGTATTGTACCAGCAGTTCACAAGAATTGCTGGTGCAATGATAAATGCTGAGAGCGTATGCTGTCGTAATTTATCAATGTGCAGCGGACATGATCCACTATATTGAATCATGTCCGCTTGCACCATCATAAATAGGCCCCCTTGCGTTTAGGGTTAGGGCTAAAATAAACGTTGGACCAAACACAACATAAATACATTAAAATATACACTATCTAATAAAAATGAATCATATAAATATTAAAAACAAGTGTTAAAAAGGTTATAAGGTATATGGTATATGACAAGTTATTTGAATGGAAAGGGCTATAATGTTTATATACATACATATACATGTGTAAGTATATAAACATATGTATATATGTGTATACATGTGTATTTATGTTTATATGTGTATATACATACATGTATGCACATATAAACACATAAATACATATGTACTGTATACAGTACATTTGTATTTATACTTTGGAGCCCTTTCCACTCAGATACCTGAAAAGAAGAAAAATAATTGTAATTGGATTTTAATATTTAATAATGTGCTTCACTGTGTATTTACTACAAATATTTTACATTCCAATGTTCTTCACATAGGGGAAAATGTTCTATGTATTTTGTATAGAAATATATATTTAAAAATATGTGAAGAACATTGGAGTGTGAAACATTCATTACTACCTTTGGGTTAGTGCTGCAGGTTTAATTCCGATCGGGTTAGCGTACGAGCGATAAGTGTTTTTCCAGTCTGTGCTCTCCATTTAAAGGGACATAATACTCATATGCTAAATCACTTGAAACTGATGCAGTATAACTGTAAAAAGCTGACAGGAAAATATCACCTGAGCATCTCTATGTAAAAAAGGAAGATATTTTACCTCACAATCTCCTCAGCTCAGCAGAGTAAGTTCTGTGTAAAAAGTTATACTCAGCTGCTCCCAGCTGCAGGTAAAAAAACAAAAAACAAAGAAATGAACAGTAGTGATGTCGCAAACTTAAAATTTTCACTTGCGAACTTCCGCAAGTGTTCAAGAACGGGCGAATCGGGCGAACCGCCACACAGGGACTCTTCCTGGCCACAATAGTGATGGAAAAGTTGTTTCAAGGGTACTAACACCTGGACTGTGGCATGCCGGAGGGGGATCCATGGCAAAACTCCCACGGAAAATTACATAGTTGATGCAGAGTCTGGTTTAATCCATAAAAGGCATAAATCACCTAACATTCCTAAATTGTTTGGAATAACGTGCTTTAAAACATCAGGTATGATGTTGTATCGATCAGGTAGTGTAAGGGTTATGCCTGCTTCAGTGACAGACCAATCTCCCCGTTTAACGCACCGCAAACAACCGCAAAAAGTCCATTTGCACAACCGCAAACTCCCCATTGCCACAAGATAGATTTGATAAATAGATACATAGATTAGATAGATAGATCAATAGATACAATAGATACATTTGATAGATACGATAGATAGATAGATTTGATAGATCCATAGATAGATTTGATAGATAGATAGATAATTTCCCAGACAGGGAATTACAAGACGTGCGGTCTGGGACCCATGGTAAGGTTCCCAGAGGCAATTGCGGCGCCCGAGGCTCTGATTAGAACAGAGCACTCTGGAAGGTAGCTGCCCTGGGCCGAAATTGGAACATTCTTTTGCTTTCTGTCTGTCGGCCAAATGTCCATCTGCCAAATGTCCATCTGCCAAATGTCCTTCTGCATTTTGTCAGAGCACCACATGCAATCTACTGTGCCACCAGATATGAGTGGTGTGTTAAGTAGTACTATTCTTATCAGTTTAATCCCTGTTACGTCCCCTATCAGGGTACGTGTATATGGCATGGATTTTAGGAACCGGGAGATGGAAAAAGATGCTTGGTCGGTCCGGCCACGAGATAGATAGATTTGATAGATAGATACATAGATTAGATAGATCAATAGATGCAATAGATTATATTTGATAGATACGATAGATAGTTAGATTTGATAGATAAATAGATAGATTTGATAGATAGATAGATAATTTCACAGACAGAGAATTACAAGACGTGCGGTCTGGGAGTCGACCCATGGTAAGGTTACTTCCTTTTGCACAATCGAGTACAGGTTAGGGATTGCCTTTTGTGCAAAGAAATTTTGGCCGGGTACCTTCCACTGTGGTGTCCCCTATCAGGGGACGTGTATATGGCATGGATTTTAGGAACCGTGAGATGGAAAAAGATGCTTGGTCGGTCCTCCTACTTCAAATTTGGGGAACTGCGTGTGCAATCTACTGTGCCACCAGATATGAGTGGTGTGTTAAGTAGTACTATTCTAATCACTTTAATCCCTGTTACGTCCCCTATCAGGGGATGTGTATATGGCATGGATTTTAGGAACCGGGAGATGGAAAAAGATGCTTGGTCGGTCCTCCTACTTCAAATATTGGGGCACTGCGTGTGCAATCTACTGTGCCACCAGATAGGAGTGGTGTGTTAAGTAGTACTATTCCTATCACTTAAATCCCTGTTACGTCCCCTATCAGGGGACGTGTATATGGCATGGATTTTAGGAACCGGGAGATGGAAAACGATGCTTGGTCGGTCCTCCTACTTCAAATATTGGGACACTGCGCGTGCAATCTACTGTGCCACCAGATAGGAGTGGTGTGTTAAGTAGTACTATTCCTATCACTTTAATCCCTGTTACGTCCCCTATCAGGGGACGTGTATATGGAATGGATTTTAGGAACCGGGAGATGGAAAAAGATGCTTGGTCGGTCCTCCTACTTCAAATACTGTGGCACTGGGCGTGCAATCTAATGTGCTACCAGATAGGAGTGGTGTGTTAAGTAGTACTATTCCTATCACTTTAATCTCTGTTACATGCCTTTTTTTTGTTTTGTTTTTTGAAGCCTCATTGCAGCACCAGAGGCCAGAAAAATTTGGCATGTATACATGCCTGAAAAATTAGGTATTGTTGCAGCCATTGCTGTAGCAGCGGCCAGAAAAATTGATGCTTCTTTCCCTGGCAGAAAGTGCCCTAAAACATTGCGGCTTGAACCCTAGTTGGTGGCGGATAAGTCACGCAAGTAATCCGGCATTCGAAGATAACATACAGCAGCTTGTGGACCATTTATAGCTCAAAAGTAAGAAGATATACAGAGGGCGACTCCTAGTGTGGAATTAGTAAGCAGAGTGTGAACCCACCAGCTTTACCCTTCAGAGATATACTCACAAAGTATAGAGCACACTGTAGTGCTAATGAAGCAAGCTGGGTATATTAAAAGTGGCCCAGCGCACATACCACTCCGGTGAAAGATGGTCCAATGTATTCAGAAGGTTCAGATAAAAAATTCAGGAGACTCCAGATATATATAAAAAACACTTTATATAAAAATATAACAGTGTACAATAAAAATCAGTAGAATTCGCTACGCGTTTCTCAGAGCTACCACTCTGTTTCCTCAGGCAAGTTATACTGATCTAAAACTGAAGTCTCCTATTTATACATCCTCAAATAAATTAAAACATTGGTCACACCCAATTTACCAATTACTTATGCAAATGTTGCTATGGTGACCTTCACAATACAAACTGACTTTTCTTGATACCAGTATGTGAATATATAACTCATTGTATGCATAGATCTACTTTAACATATACAGCTAGTATCAAAACAAGTATATAGCAGATATTACAATATATCTCATAAACATTTCGGAAGAAAACATATATAGTATGCACAATAGTGTTTCAGCAAAAAAACAAATACAGCACTCATATATACCCAAAATACATAAACAACTAAATAACCCACCCGGTAGGCCTATCATTGCAGGAATGAATAGTATCACTGACAATCTATCTTCTTATATTGATTTTTATCTTCAAAAATATGTATCACAACTGAGGTCCTACATTAGAGACACTACTGATCTATTAATCAAACTTTCTAACATCAAAAAAGAAGAAAATTTGTATTGGGTCTCTTGTGATGTCACTTCGCTTTATTCAAATATTGCACATAACATAGGGTTAAAATCAATAGATTATTTTCTAAGTGAAGACATATATATGTCGGACCTTCAAAAAAATTACATATTAGAACTCATCAATTTTATTTTGACCCATAATTATTTTCAGTTTTTAGATAACTTTTATATACAAATTAAAGGGACGGCCATGGGGACCAGATTTGCTCCCAGTTTCGCAAACCTATTCATGGGTTATTTTGAATCAATTTACATCTATGATTCTAACTGGGAGCAAAATCTGGTCTTCTATGGCCGTTATATAGATGATCTGCTTTTTTTATGGAAGGGTCCATTGGATTCTCTGACAGCCTTTCAGAATGAATTAAATATGAATAATATGGGGATTAAGTTCACATGGAACGTACAAATAGATAAAATTGATTTTTTGGATGTTTCCCTAATGTGGGGCATAGATGATAAGGTGGAATCATGCACTTTTTTCAAAACAGTCGATAGCAACAATTTACTAGACTATCACAGTAACCATTACTCCAGTTGGAAAATAAACATACCATACAGTCAGTTTCGAAGAATTCGAAGAAATTGTACAGATATCAATACATTTGATATCCAAAGCCAGACCCTCATAGATCGTTTTAAAGAAAAACATTACCCTGCATCTCTCATTGAACATAGTTACCATAGGGCACGTGCCCAAAATAGGCATGAATTATTCACTAGTAAAAAGAAGAAAGAATCTACATTTGATTCAGGATATGAATCAACATTCATTACGAGATATAACGACAACCATAGGGAGATTAGAAAGATCTTATCTAAACATTGGACACTATTAAAGAAAGACCCTGTTCTGCGATCCATTTTAGGGGAGAAACCAATATGCACTTTTAGGAGAGCCCCAACAATAAAGGAAAAACTTGCACCTAGTAAGATAGTGATGTGCAAAAGGGAAACAAATGCACCATTCAATAGAGGAAACATACAAGATAGCACTCAAGGTGCAAAAATAGGCTTTTTCAGATGTCACAAAAATAGATGCAGTATGTGTAAATATACCATCAATGGACAAAAGAGTATCAAAGTAAATAACACAGGGGAAACTTTTACATTAACACAAAAAATAACATGCAGTTCTACTTATGTGGTCTATTGTATCACCTGCATCTGTGGCCTACATTATATAGGCCGCACCTGCAGGATGATAAGACAGAGATGGTCTGAACATCTCAGATGCATTGTGAAAGGATTAGATAAATACAGTACTTCTAGACATCATACAGCATCACATGGCACTAACAAATGCCTTATGAAGATAACCCCACTCGAGGTAGTGACTGCTAGTAATTCCCAAAATAGAATGATTAAACTTCGTCAAAGGGAGACCTTCTGGATCTATAGATTTTCATCTTTACATCCAGAAGGCCTCAATGAAGTAATTGATACAGCAGCCTTTTAGATCAATCCAGTACAAACATTCAGTTCATTCTATCTTTTAATTTAAGGGTTCTGTTATACAAGCTTCATATCTGTTCTCTCACATTAGTAGTGCACTTAATATTAATGTGTATATAATGGATCATATCCTCATTGATATTGATATATATTATTTAGAAGGAATGTAAGTATAGATCACCTGAGGTCACCACCCAGTAAATATCTTAATATACCAGTAATGTTTCATCTTGAAAATATATTCAGTATTTACTATCCATCTTACAATCATTCAAGCATCATATCACTATAAAACACATTTAATCACATTAATGGAGATATGTATATTTAGAATACTATAAACATACAATTTGTCTATATTCATACACATAGAGTATTTATTATATTAATTATAAACACTTAACATTGTCACACTATACACATTTAATCATATGAGTCACATAGGAATTGATATATTCATGGTCATACACATAATATTATTATAGTTATATTATTTATATATTATTACTCTAGTCACATAGGTTTTTATAATAGCACATCTATTTATATATATTTATTTACATAAAATAAGATATAGTTAGAGTACTTAACACTAGTCACACATAGAATTCACTAATTATCACTATTTATAGCATATAGTAACCATAATTTTCCTCTATATGTTTTTTCACATGTCTTTTCATATAGAACAATTTATTAATTTATTCACTAGGGCACAGAAAGCACACACAAAAAATGGAAGACTATAATTCATATTTTTTTATATATATATAGTTTTATTTATATACATTATACAGGTTACCAATATATAAAAATATATGAGTATATGCATCTATTCGATTGAAGCGCAATGATTACGAGACTGGCATTATTTTGAATGTTATGATTCAGTAAAAATTGACGAATACTGTGAGGATAGGATATGCTTTCACAGAGCAGTAATACCAAAGGGCTACACAAATTGGCTGATGCTATCTCGAACATAGCCATAGGGTTATATATAAATATATCATAATAGCAAAGCAGTTCATATCCCAAAAAAATAAATAGACAATAGTTGATTTATTTTTTTTTTTTTTTTAACGATAGAAAACACACGCCTATAAGCTGGGATTCACACACATAGTGACGCGTGATTGGTTTATGCTACACGCCCACGGATTATCACCTACACATTGGACATTGTGAAATCAGAGAGGGAGCTTTAAACAAATAGACATAGCCCTTCATAAAATCAGCTTATGATATGCACAATACAACAATTCAGATAACATTTAAACAGTTTATTGTAGGAGATCATGTCAAAAGGGGTAAGAATATATTAGGAAGAAAGTTGAGGAATTGTATTTAAAGACCGGCGATAAATGATACACGCCCACTAGCCATTACCCACACATATGGAAGTGTGAGATAGGCTAATGACACACACCCACAAGCTGACAGCTTTATATATGATATAAACAAACTAGCTAATGCTTTTAATTAATAAATAAATTAGACTTTCTACTATGAACAAAGGGGAGGAAAGAAATCCTCAGGAAATAAAGAAGTTATTAACCATATAAAATAGAAATAAATAGTGCATTCACTTTCATAAAGAGAGATTGCTGAAAATTTAATGAACCAACTATATGAGTGCTGTATTTGTTTTTTTGCTGAAACACTATTGTGCATACTATATATGTTTTCTTCCGAAATGTTTATGAGATATATTGTAATATCTGCTATATACTTGTTTTGATACTAGCTGTATATGTTAAAGTAGATCTATGCATACAATGAGTTATATATTCACATACTGGTATCAAGAAAAGTCAGTTTGTATTGTGAAGGTCACCATAGCAACATTTGCATAAGTAATTGGTAAATTGGGTGTGACCAATGTTTTAATTTATTTGAGGATGTATAAATAGGAGACTTCAGTTTTAGATCAGTATAACTTGCCTGAGGAAACAGAGTGGTAGCTCTGAGAAACGCGTAGCGAATTCTACTGATTTTTATTGTACACTGTTATATTTTTATATAAAGTGTTTTTTATATATATCTGGAGTCTCCTGAATTTTTTATCTGAACCTTCTGAATACATTGGACCATCTTTCACCGGAGTGGTATGTGCGCTGGGCCACTTTTAATATACCCAGCTTGCTTCATTAGCACTACAGTGTGCTCTATACTTTGTGAGTATATCTCTGAAGGGTAAAGCTGGTGGGTTCACACTCTGCTTACTAATTCCACACTAGGAGTCGCCCTCTGTATATCTTCTTACTTTTCAGATGATTTTGGAAATCTACTAAGAGGAGCTGCCCTAGCATTCTAATGCACAGTCAACTGGGACACTGATAAGTTTCCAGACTGCTTATCTAGGCATTATCTTTGCCTTCACTACATGTGAGTACAAAATCTATATCTCATTCTATTTATCCTTATATATACTGGCTACACTAGGAGGCGCCCTTTCTTTTTTTGTTTCATTTATA
Source organism: Bombina bombina (assembly GCF_027579735.1). Taxonomy (NCBI): domain Eukaryota; kingdom Metazoa; phylum Chordata; class Amphibia; order Anura; family Bombinatoridae; genus Bombina; species Bombina bombina. Next base: position 1,083,678,332 of record NC_069499.1, on the reverse strand, counting down.
GCTCAAGGCAGATCATCTCATCAGGCCTTTTTTACTCGAATGTATCGCCCAATGTCAGTCCCTTCGGGATCCATCCCTCATTCATCTTAATAAAGGTGAGGTAATCTAGACTTTTTTGACCTAGGCGACTTCTCTTCTCAGTGACAATACCTCCTGCTGCACTGAAGGTCCTTTCTGACAGGACACTTGAAGCGGGGCAGGCCAGAAGTTCTATCGCAAATTGAGATAGCTCAGGCCACAGGTCAAGCCTGCACACCCAGTAGTCAAGGGGTTCATCGCTCCTCAAAGTGTCGAGATCTGCAGTTAAGGCGAGATAGTCTGCTACCTGACGGTCGAGTCGTTCTCTGAGGGTGGACCCCGAAGGGTTGTGGCGATGCATAGGAGTTAAAAAGCTCTGCATGTCCTCCATCAACAACACATATGTAAAGCATCCTGTCCTTGCCGGAGTGGTCGTGGGAGTCGGAGGATTACTTTCACCTCTTCCCCTGTTAGATTCCAGTTGTGCTGGGACATCACCCTTATACGCTTTAACATTTCAGGCACTTTATGCTTATACCGGGGGTCTAGTAGCGTGGACACCCAGTACAGGTCCTTCTCCTTCAGCTTTTTTATACGAGGGTCACTCAACAGACACGACAGCATGAAAGACCCCATTTGCACAAGGTTGGAAGCCGAGCTACTCATGTCCCGTTCCTCGTCCTCAGTGATCTCACTGAAGGTATCTTCTTCCCCCCAGCCACGTACAACACCACGGGTACCAGATAGGTGACAATGAGAACCCTGGGATGCCTGTTGTGGTTGGTCTTCCTCCTCCTCCTCCTCCTCAAAGCCACATTCCTCCTCTGACTCCTCTTCCTCACAATCCTCTTCCAGCGTTGCCGCTGGTCCAGCTAGCGATGCTGATAAGGCTGTTTCTGGTGGTGATGGTGACCACAACTCTTCCTCTTCACGCTCATCTATGGCCTCATCCAGCACTCTTCACAGTTCACGCTCCAGGAAGAAAACAAATGGTATGATGTCACTGATGGTGCTTTCGGTACGACTGACTAGGTTTGTCACCTCCTCAAAAGGACGCATGAGCCTACAGGCATTGCGCATGAGCATCCAGTAACATGGCAAAAAAATCCCCAGCTCCGCAGAGGCAAATACTCGTTAACGGCTTTTTCTTGTTGGAGCAGGTGGTCGAACATTAGGAGTGTTGAATTCCAACGTGTCGGGCTGTCGCAAATCAAGCACCTCACTGGCATGTTGTTTTGCCGCTGGATATCTGCAAAATTCGCCATGGCGGTGTAGGAGCACCTGAAATGGCCACACACCTTCCTGGCATGCTTCAAGACGTCCTGTAAGCCTGGGTTCTTATGCACAAAACGTTGTACGATCAGATTACACACATGTGCCATGCACGGCACATGTGTCAACTTGCCCAATTTCAATGCCGCCAACAAATTACTTCCGTTGTCAGAAACCACTTTGCCGATCTCCAGTTGGTGCGGAGTCAGCCACTGATCCACCTGTGCGTTCAGGGTGGACAGGAGTGCTGTTCCGGTGTGACTCTCTGCTTTCAGGCAAGTCAACCCCAAGACGGCGTGACACTGCCGTATCCGGGATGTGGAATAGTACCTGCAGAGCTGGGGGAGTGCCGTTGATGTGGAGCAAGACGCAGCAGAAGAGGACTCAGCCGAGGAGGTTATGGAAGAGGATGGAGTAGGAGGAGTAGAGGAGGTGGCAGCAGGCCTGCCTGCAAGTCGTGGCGGTGTCACCAACTCCTCTACAGAGCCACGCATTCCATGCTTGGCAGCTGTCAGCAGGTTTACCCAATGCGCAGTTTAGGTGATATACCTGCCCTGACCATGCTTTGCCGACCAGCTATCAATGGTCAGATGGACCCTTGCCCCAACACTGTGTGCCAGACATGCCATTACTTCCTTTCGCACAATCGAGTACAGGTTGGGGATTGCCTTTTGTGCAAAGAAATTTCGGCCGGGTAACTTCCACTGCGGTGTCCCAATAGCTACAAATTTTTGGAACGCCTCAGACTCTACTAGCTTGTATGGTAAAAGCTGGCTGGCTAAGAGTTCAGACAAGCCAGCTGTCAGACGCCAGGCAAGGGGGTGACTTTGGGACATTGGCTTCTTACGCTCAAACATGTCCTTGACAGTACCTGACTATGGGCAGATGAGCAGGAACTGCTACGGAAGAGAGACGGAGTGGCGGATGGTTGAGAGGGGGCAAGGAGGACAGCAGTGGTTGATGTGGCTGAAGATGCTGGACCAGGAGGAGGATGGCTGCTTTGAGTTTGTGTGCTGCTTCTACTCATGTGTTCATCCCATCAGCGTTTGTGATGTGAGATCATGTGCCTTCGCAAAGCAGTTGTACCTAGGTGGGTGTTGGACTTCCCATGACTCAGTTTCTTTTGGCACAGGTTGCAAATGGCAATCGCTGTTGTCAGAGGCAGACACACAAAAAAAATGCCACACTGCTGAGCTCTGCGATGACGGCATTCTGGTGGTGGCAACAGCATGCGTTGATTGGCGTGCTGTCTGGCTGACCCCGGGTGCCGATGCATGCTGTCTGACTGTGCCACTAGCTCCTTGCGACGACCTCCCCCTGCTTCCAACTCGTCTCCTCCTCCTCCTCTCTGTCTCCCCATCTGAACTTTCCCCCTTTTCTTCTTCTCTTCTAGCGGGCACCCACGTGACATCCACGGACGCATCATCATCAACCGCTTCACTTGTATCTGACAAATCAACAAAGGAAGCAGCAGCGGGTACAACATCATCATCATCATCACACCGTACGTCCATGTCTGTAATGCTGCCTGACTGAGACATATCACTGTTATCTACATCCTTTGTCAATGATGGTTGCGCATCACTCATTTCTTCCAACTGATGTGTCAATAACTCCTCTGACAGATCAAGTGAAGCAGCTGTGGTGCTAGTGTTGGTGGTGGCGGCAGGCGGGCGGGCGAGTTGAGAGGTGCCCGAAGCTAAGCTGGAGGTGGATGGTGCATCAAGGTTCCGAGAGGAAGCTCTAGAAGATTGGGTGTCCTGTGTTAGCCAGTCAACTAGGTCCTCCTCAGAACTTTTCGCGTTCATGGTATGTGGCCTCTGAACACTGGGCATTATTGTAGGGTCAAAGGGAATCACAGCACCACGACGGCACCTGCGGGGTGGTCTGCCTCTGCCTGTCATTTTTTTTAAATGTACACTTACACTACTATTAAGCAAGATATTAGTGGTGGCACTGGGCAAGTGGGCACAGTATACGCTTTGAGCCTGACACAAAAAAGCAGACGGATGTTTCACAATCCAAAAAGGTTTTTTTTTTTAAATGTACACTTACACTACTATTAAACAAGATATGAGTAGTGCCCTCTGCAAGTGGGCACAGTATACGCTGTGAGCCTGACACAAAAAAAGCAGACTTATGTTTCACAGTCAAAATGTTTATTTTTTTTTTAAATGTACACTTACACTACTATTAAACAAGATATGAGTGGTGGCACTGGGCAAGTAGGCACAGTATACGCTGTGAGCCTGGCACACATGCTGGCAAGTAGGCAACTGCAATTAGATTACACAACAGACTGATGTTTCACAGTCAAAAAAGTTTTTTTAAAAAATTTACACTACTTTTACAACAGATATGAGTGGTGGCACTACTTGGCAAGTGGGCCTGGCACACACACTGGCAGGCAGGCAACTGCAATTAGATTACACTAGCAGACTGATGTTTCACAGTAAAAAATTTTTTTTTTTTAAATTTACACTACTGTTACAACAGATATGAGTGGTGGCACTAGTTGGCAAGTGGGCCTGGCACACACGCTGGCAGGCAGGCAACTGCTATTAGATTACACTAGAAGACTGATGTTTCACAGTCAAAAAAGTTTTTTTTTTTTAAATTTACACTACTGTTACAACAGATATGAGTGGTGGCACTAGTTGGCAAGTGGGCCTGGCACACACGCTGGCGGGCAGGCAACTGCAATTAGATTACACTAGCAGACTGATGTTTCACAGTCAAAAAAGTTTTTTTTTTAAATTTACACTACTGTTACAACAGATATGAGTGGTGGCACTAGTTGGCAAGTGGGCCTGGCACACACGCTGGCAGGCAGGCAACTGCTATTAGATTAAACTAGCAGACTGATGTTTCACAGTCAAAAAACATTTTTTTTTTTAAATTTACACTACTGTTACAACAGATATGAGTGGTGGCACTAGTTGGCAAGTGGGCTTGGCACACACGTTGGCAGGCAGGCAACTGCAATTAGATTACACTAGCAGACTGATCTTTCAGAGTCAAAAAACATTTTTTTTTTAAATTTACACTACTGTTACAACAGATATGAGTGGTGGCACTAGTTGGCAAGTGGGCTTGGCACACACGCTGGCAGGCAGGCAACTGCAATTAGATTATACTAGCAGACTGATGTTTCACAGTCAAAAAAGTTTTTTTTTTAAATTTACACTACTGTTACAACAGATATGAGTGGTGGCACTAGTTGGCAAGTGGGCCTGGCACACACGCTGGCAGGCAGGCAACTGCTATTAGATTACACTAGCAGACTGATGTTTCACAGTCAAAAAAGTTTGCTTTTTTAAATTTACACTACTGTTACAACAGATATGAGTGGTGGCACTAGTTGGCAAGTGGGCCTGGCACACACGCTGGCAGGCAGGCAACTGCAATTAGATTACACTAGCAGACTGATGTTTCACAGTCAAAAAAGTTTTTTTTTTTTTTAAATTTACACTACTGTTACAACAGATATGAGTGGTGGCACTACACTACCAGACTGATGTTTCTCAGTCAAAATTACACACAGGCAAAAAAAAATTATGTTCTAGCCCTAAAAAGGGCTTTTTGGGATGCTGTCCTTACAGCAGAGATCAGATGAGTCCTTCAGGACTGTAGTGGAAACTGAATACACTAGCCTAGTTATCAATTTCCCTATGAAATCAGCAGCAGCTACACTGTCCCTCCTCTAACAATGCAGCTTCCGAATTAATCTAAAATGGCTGCTGTCCAGGAGCTGGGAGGGTCTGGGAGGGAGTGTCTGCTGCTGATTGGCTGAAATGTGTCTGCAGACTGTGAGATACAGGGTCAAAGTTTACTCAATGATGACGAATAGGGGTGGATCGAACATCGCATATGTTCGCCCATCGCTGCGAACGCAAACAAGCTATGTTCGTAGTGCTGAATTAAGTGTGAGTCAGCTTTCGCTCTTGCGCTAGCATTATAATTTTAACTTGTAATACGCGCTAACCTATGCATTAAAAGTTCACTTCTGGCAGTGTTTGCCCCACTTGTAATCTGGCCCTAAGTAATTTATATGCACCCTTCTCGGGTACTCTGACCCCCCTAGATGACCCCCTAGATCTGTGTTTTGGAGCGTTCTGGTTCTTCTCTTTATTCCACTCCCCAGCTGTGGATGGATTTACTGGTTCTTCAGTCTGTTTCCTGTCTAATCTTCTGGTACTGCCTATAACTACTCTGGTTACTGACCTTGGCCTGTTCCTGACCACTTTATCAAGTTCATCTCTTGCATATGTGAATCCAGCACATTGCAACATTCTTGGACTTTTATAAGCTGTGTGCACAGGGGTTTATGGGACTGTGTATTCAGGAGAATTACACTAACTTTAAGGTCATTGTTCATGTAATTCAGAGTACATTGGCAAATATTTTTCAGAGTTGTTAGGTTTGATAGACATATAACAAAGGTTTTTTTGGGTTACGCACACCACAAAAGGACTGTTTAATCTTAACACACATATTGTGGGAGTGCTACCAAAGTGACCAAAACAATTACAAAACAACAAAAAATAACAAAATATATTGGTGCACATCCAACCACTTAAGTCCACTCTTTCATGGCATATTTGTATATGCTTCTGTCTGCCAAACATACTTACATAGCTTCTAATAAGATTGGGATAAACAACTCACAATAATATGAGCTTATATTAGTGCTGCAAAAACAAATATACTTCTATCTGCTAAATATACTTACATAGTTCAAATAAAATTGGGATTAACATCTCGCAATAATATTGACATATTTATGCTGCAAAAAATTTTTTGCTTTAAAAAATGCCTTTAAATGAAATGGGATCTTAGTCACACAATATGATCATATTCTGCTAAGCCAGTCAACACTTACAAGGTGTCCCATAAAGACTGGTCCTACACAGTGTGAAGCTTTCTAGCTTATTAAGTATATTTATCTGGAACACACCTGGGCTGGGTGGCGTGCATTAACCAAAGGGGTAGGATTTGGTCAGCTCCCTATTTAAGAAATACAACAAAGGGGTTTTTTGGTTACGCACACCACAAAAGGATTGTTTAATCTTAACACACATATTGTGGGAGTGCTACCAAAGTGAACAAAACAATTACAAAACAACAAAAAATATTGGTGCACATACAATCCCAATTTTATTTGAACTATGTAAGTATATTTAGCAGATAGAGGTATATTTGTTTTTGCAGCACAAATATAAGCTCATATTATTGCGAGATGTTTATCCCAATCTTATTAGAAGCTATGTAAGTATATTTGGCAGACAGAAGCATATACAAATATGCCATGAAAGAGTGGACTTAAGTGGTTCGATGTGCACCAATATTTTTTGTTGTTTTGTAATTGTTTTTGTCACTTTGGTAGCACTCCCACAATATGTGTGTTAAGATTAAACAGTCCTTTTGTGGTGTGCGTAACCAAAAAAAACCTTTGTTGTATTTCTTAAATAGGGAGCTGACCAAATCCCTCCCCTTTGGTTAATGCACGCCACCCAGCCCAGGTGTGTTCCAGATAAATATACTTAATAAGCTAGAAAGCTTCACACTGTGTAGACATGACTTGCTGCAGTGTGGAAACTGGTTAGTATAGGACCAGTCTTTATGGGACACCTTGTAAGTGGTGACTGGCTTAGCAGAATATGATCACATTGTGTGACTAAGATCCCATTTCATTTAAAGGCATTTTTTAAAGCAAAAAAATTTTTGCAGCATAAATATAAGTCAATATTATTGCGATATGTTAATCCCAATTTTATTTGAACTATGTAAGTATATTTAGCAGATAGAAGTATATTTGTTTTTGCAGCACAAATATAAGCTCATATTATTGAGAGATGTTTATCCCAATCTTATTAGAAGCTATATAAGTATATTTGGCAGACAGAAGCATATACAAATATGCCATGAAAGAGTGGACTTAAGTGGTTGTATGTGCACCAATATTTTTTGTTGTTTTGTAATTGTTTTGGTCACTTTGGTAGCACTCCCACAATATGTGTGTTAAGATTAAACAGTCCTTTTGTGGTGTGCATAACCAAAAAACCCCTTTGTTATGGCCTAGATTTGGAGTTTGTCGGTAGATGGGTTGTTAACGCTACGCGGGCTTTTTTCTGGCCGCACCATAAAATTAACTCTGGTATCGAGAGTCCAAAAAAATGCTGCGTTAGGCTCCAAAAAAGGAGCGTAGAGCATTTTTACCGCAAATGCAACTCTCGATACCAGAGTTGCTTACGGACGCGGCCAGCCTCAAAAACGTGCTCGTGCACGATTCTCCCATAGGAAACAATGGGGCTGTTTAAGCTGAAAAAAAACCTAACACCTGCAAAAAAGCCGCGTTCAGCTCCTAACGCAGCCCCATTGTTTCCTATGGGGAAACACTTCCTACGTCTGCACCTAACACCCTAACATGTACCCCGAGTCTAAACACCCCTAACCTTACACTTATTAACCCCTAATCTGCCGCCCCCGCTATCGCTGACCCCTGCATTATATTATTAACCCCTAATCTGCCGCTCCGTAAACCGCCGCAACCTACGTTATCCCTATGTACCCCTAATCTGCTGCCCCTAACACCGCCGACCCCTGTATTATATTTATTAACCCCTAACCTGCCCCCCACAACGTCGCCGCCAGCTACTTACAATAAATAACCCCTAATCTGCCGACCGCAAAGCGCCGCCACCTACGTTATCCTTATGTACCCCTAATCTGCTGCCCCTAACACCGCCGACCCCTATATTATATTTATTAACCCCTAATCTGCCCCCCTCAACGTCGCCGACACCTACCTACACTTATTAACCCCTAATCTTCCGAGCGGACCTGAGCGCTACTATAATAAATGTATTAACCCCTAATCCGCCTCACTAACCCTATCATAAATAGTATTAACCCCTAATCTGCCCTCCCTAACATCGCCGACACCTAACTTCAATTATTAACCCCTAATCTGACGACCGGAGCTCACCGCTACTATAATAAATGGATTAACCCCTAAAGCTAAGTCTAACCCTAACACTAACACCCCCCTAACTTAAATATAATTTACATCTAACGAAATTAATTAACTCTTATTAAATAAATTATTCCTATTTAAAGCTAAATACTTACCTGTTAAATAAATCCTAATATAGCTACAATATAAATTATAATTATATTATAGCTATTTTAGGATTAATATTTATTTTACAGGTAACTTTGTATTTATTTTAACCAGGTACAATAGCTATTAAATAGTTAAGAACTATTTAATAGCTAAAATAGTTAAAATAATTACAAAATTACCTGTAAAATAAATCCTAACCTAAGTTATAATTAAACCTAACACTACCCTATCAATAAATTAATTAAATAAAATACCTACAATTACCTACAATAAAACCTAACACTACACTATCAATAAATAAATTAAATACAATTCCTACAAATAACTACAATTACATAAACTAACTAAAGTACAAGAAATAAAAAAGAACTAAGTTACAAAAAATAAAAAAATATTTACAAACATAAGAAAAATATTACAACAATTTTAAACTAATTACACCTACTCTAAGCCCCCTAATAAAATAACAAAGACCCCCAAAATAAAAAAATGCCCTACCCTATTCTAAATTAATAGAGTTAAAAGCTCCTTTACCTTACCAGCCCTGAACAGGGCCCTTTGCGGGGCATGCCCCAAGAAAATCAGCTTTTTTGCCTGTAAAAAAAAACATACAATACCCCCCCCCCAACATTACAACCCACCACCCACATACCCCTAATCTAACCCAAACCCCCCTTAAATAAACCTAACACTAAGCCCCTGAAGATCTTCCTACCTTGTCTTCACCTCACCAGGTATCACCGATCCGTCCTGGCATCCGGTGCTGAAGAGGTCCAGAAGAGGCTCCAAAGTCTTCCTCCTATCCGGCAAGAAGAGGACATCCGGACCGGCAAACATCTTCATCCAAGCGGCATCTTCGATCTTCTTCCATCCGGTGCGGAGCGGGTCCATGTTGAAGCAGCCAACGCGGATCCATCCTCTTCTTTCTGCTTCTCCCGACGAATGATGGTTCCTTTAAGGGACGTCATCCAAGATGGCGTCCCTCGAATTCCGATTGGCTGATAGGATTCTATCAGCCAATCGGAATTAAGGTAGGAATATTCTGATTGGCTGATGGAATCAGCCAATCAGAATCAAGTTCAATCCGATTGGCTGATCCAATCAGCCAATCAGATTGAGCTCGCATTCTATTGGCTGATCGGAACAGCCAATAGAATGCGAGCTCAATCTGATTGGCTGATTGGATCAGCCAATCAGATTGAACTTGATTCTGATTGGCTGATTCCATCAGCCAATCAGAATATTCCTACCTTAATTCCGATTGGCTGATAGAATCCTATCAGCCAATCGGAATTCGAGGGACGCCATCTTGGATGACGTCCCTTAAAGGAACCGTCATTCGTCGGGAGACGCAGAAAGAAGAGGATGGATCCGCGTCGGCTGCTTCAACATGGACCCGCTCCGCACCGGATGGAAGAAGATCGAAGATGCCGCTTGGATGAAGATGTTTGCCGGTCCGGATGTCCTCTTCTTGCCGGATAGGAGGAAGACTTTGGAGCCTCTTCTGGACCTCTTCAGCACCGGATGCCAGGACGGATCGGTGATACCTGTTGAGGTGAAGACAAGGTAGGAAGATCTTCAGGGGCTTAGTGTTAGGTTTATTTAAGGGGGGTTTGGGTTAGATTAGGGGTATGTGGGTGGTGGGTTGTAATGTTGGGGGGGGGTATTGTATGTTTTTTTTTACAGGCAAAAGGGCATGCCCCGCAAAGGGCCCTGTTCAGGGCTGGTAAGGTAAAAGAGCTTTTAACTCTATTAATTTAGAATAGGGTAGGGCATTTTTTTATTTTGGGGGTCTTTGTTATTTTATTAGGGGGCTTAGAGTAGGTGTAATTAGTTTAAAATTGTTGTAATATTTTTCTTATGTTTGTAAATATTTTTTTATTTTTTGTAACTTAGTTCTTTTTTATTTTTTGTACTTTAGTTAGTTTATGTAATTGTAGTTATTTGTAGAAATTGTATTTAATTTATTTATTGATAGTGTAGTGTTAGGTTTTATTGTAGGTAATTGTAGGTATTTTATTTAATTAATTTATTGATAGGGTAGTGTTAGGTTTAATTATAACTTAGGTTAGGATTTATTTTACAGGTAATTTTGTTATTATTTTAACTAGGTAACTATTAAATAGTTCTTAACTATTTAATAGCTATTGTACCTGGTTAAAATAATTACAAAGTTGCCTGTAAAATAAATATTAATCCTAAAATAGCTACAATGTAATTATAATTTATATTGTAGCTATATTAGGGTTTATTTTAGAGGTAAGTATTTAGCTTTAAATAGGAATAATTTATTTAATAAGAGTTAATAAATTTCGTTAGATTTAAATTATATTTAAGTTAGGGGGGTGTTAGTGTTAGGGTTAGACTTAGCTTTAGGGGTTAATCCATTTATTATAGTAGTGGTGAGCTCCGTTCGTCAGATTAGGGGTTAATAATTGAAGTTAGGTGTCGGCGATGTTAGGGAGGGCAGATTAGGGGTTAATACTATTTATGATAGGGTTAGTGAGGCGGATTAGGGGTTAATAACTTTATTATAGTAGCGCTCCGGTCCGCTCGGCAGATTAGGGGTTAATAAGTGTAGGCAGGTGTCGGCGACGTTGAGGGGGGCAGATTAGGGGTTAATAAATATAATATAGGGGTCGGCGGTGTTAGGGGCAGCAGATTAGGGGTACATAAGGATAACGTAGGTGGCGGCGCTTTGCGGTCGGCAGATTAGGGGTTAATTATTGTAAGTAGCTGGCGGCGACGTTGTGGGGGGCAGGTTAGGGGTTAATAAATATAATATAGGGGTCGGCGGGGTTAGGGGCAGCAGATTAGGGGTACATAAGTATAACGTAGGTGGCGGTCGGCAGATTAGGGGTTAAAAATATTTAATCGAGTGGCGGCGATGTGGGGGGACCTCGGTTTAGGGGTACATAGGTAGTTTATGGGTGTTAGTGTACTTTAGGGCACAGTAGTTAAGAGCTTTATGAACCGGCGTTAGCCCAGAAAGCTCTTAACTCCTGCTTTTTTTCTGCGGCTGGAGTTTTGTCGTTAGAGCTCTAACGTTCACTTCAGAAACTACTCTAAATACCGGAGTTAGGAAGATCCCATTGAAAAGATAGGATACGCAATTGACGTAAGGGGATCTGCGGTATGGAAAAGTCGCGGCTGAAAAGTGAGCGTTAGACCCTATTTTGAGTGACTACAAATACCGGCGGTAGCCTAAAACCAGCGTTAGGAGCCTCTAACGCTGGTTTTCACGGCTACCGCCAAACTCTAAATCTAGGCCTATGTTTCTTAAATAGGGAGCTGACCAAATCCTTCCTCTTTGGTTAATGCACGCCACCCAGCCCAGGTGTGTTCCAGATAAATATACTTAATAAGCTAGAAAGCTTCACACTGTGTAGACATGACTTGCTGGAGTGTGGAAACGGGTTAGTGTAGGACCAGTCTTTATGGGACACCTTGTAAGTGGTGACTGGCTTTGCAGAATATGATCATATTGTGTGACTAAGATCCCATTTCATTTAAAGGCATTTTTTAAAGAAAAAAAAAATTTGCAGCATAAATATAAGTCAATATTATTGTGAGATGTTAATCCCAATTTTATTTGAACTATGTAAGTATATTTAGCAGATAAAAGTATATTTGTTTTTGCAGCACAAATATAAGCTCATATTATTGCGAGATGTTTATCCCAATCTTATTAGAAGCTATGTAAGTATATTTGGCAGACAGAAGCATATACAAATATGCCATGAAAGAGTGGACTTAAGTGGTTGGATGTGCACCAATATTTTTTGTTGTTTTGTAATTGTTTTGTTCACTTTGGTAGCACTCCCACAATATGTGTGTTAAGATTAAACAGTCCTTTTGTGGTGTGCATAACCAAAAAAACCCTTTGTTGTATTTCTTAAATAGGGAGCTGACCAAATCCCTCCCCTTTGGTTACTGCACGCCACCCAGCCCAGGTGTGTTCCAGATAAATATACTTAATAAGCTAGAAAGCTTCACACTGTGTAGACATGACTTGCTGCAGTGTGGAAACTGGTTAGTGTAGGACCAGTCTTTATGGGACACCTTGTAAGTGGTGACTGGCTTAGCAGAATATGATCATATTGTGTGACTAAGATCCCATTTCATTTAAAGGCATTTTTTAAAGCAAAAAAAATTTTGCAGCCAAAAAAATTTTTGCAGCATAAATATAAGTCAATATTATTGCGAGATGTTAATCCCAATTTTATTTGAACTATGTAAGTATATTTAGCAGATAGAAGTATATTTGTTTTTGCAGCATAAATATAAGCTCATATTATTGCGAGATGTTTATCCCAATCTTTTTAGAAGCTATGTAAGTATATTTGGCAGACAGAAGCATATACAAATATGCCATGAAAGAGTGGACTTAAGTGGTTGGATGTGCACCAATATTTTTTGTTGTTTTGTAATTGTTTTGGTCACTTTGGTAGCACTCCCACAATATGTGTGTTAAGATTAAACAGTCCATTTGTGGTGTGCGTAACCAAAAAAACCCTTTTGTTGTATTTCTTAAATAGGGAGCTGACCAAGTCCCTCCCCTTTGGTTAATGCACACCACCCAGCCCAGGTGTGTTTCAGATAAATATACTTAATACGCTAGAAAGCTTTACACTGTGTAGACATGACTTGCTGCAGTGTGGAAACTGGTTAGTGTAGGACCAGTGTTTATGGGACACCTTGTAAGCGGTGACTGGCTTAGCAGAATATGATCATATTGTGTGACTAAGATCCCATTTCATTTAAAGGCATTTTTTAAAGCAAAAACATTTTTTGCAGCATAAATATAAGTCAATATTATTGCGAGATGTTAATCCCAATTTTATTTGTACTATGTAAGTATATTTAGCAGATAGAAATATATTTGTTTTTGCAGCACAAAAATAAGCTCATATTATTGCGAGATGTTTATCCCAATCTTATTAGAAGCTATGTAAGTATATTTGGCAGACAGAAGCATATACAAATATGCCATGAAAGAGTGGACTTAAGTGGTTGATAGACATATAGACAGATAGATAGATACACATTTTTTTAGCTTCAAAGAGAAAGAAAAGAATTAATGTGCTGTCTATACCCAACTCAAGGAATATGGCTGCATTATCATCACTATATTGTAGTACCACATGACATGCTGCACTCCTTTGATGAGAGAGCCTGACTTCTGTGATAATCATTTTGTAAATAATCTAGGACTATATCTTCACCTGCCACACCTGAAAAAGACTACTTCTGGTGCCTAGTCAATGTTAATTAAAGGATGTTTTTATTAAACAAAGAAAAATATTCTATAATTAACATACATTTTCTCTAATTTCCCAGATTGCTCACCAACTTAATTAGAAACACAAATTGTTGACAGATGCATGGTGTCTGCGGGCTCACAAATGGCTGCTCTGTAATGTATGGAAAACTGTTCAATTTCAATAATTTGTTGTTATCTACTAACACACAACACACACAACACAGACACATACACATATACACACACACATACATATACTAAAACACACCTCAAACAGATATGCACACACACACCACACACATTGCACACATATACAGTACATCACACACACACACCTCACACAGATATATACACACACATACAAACACCTCAAACAGATACACACACACACACTCACACCACACATATACAGTACACCACACACACACATACCTCACACAGATATACACACACCGCACAAACATACACACACATACCACACACAGACATACACCACATACATATACAGCACACCATGCACACATATACCACACACTCACACACATACACCCAGCACACACACACTCACACCACACACATACTCACACACATGCACACCATGCACACACACCATTCCAAACAGATGCAAACACACACACATACTGTACATACACATAAACACGTACACAGAATTACCAAACATTCACACACATACACAGTCTGTTGAGAATCAATTACAAATTTCTTTGAATCTTGACATTTTTGGCATCAATCTTTCAGTAAAATTTTTTGTGAGATATTAGTTTAACAAATAGATTTTAATTTATCTAGTCCAATAACTTTCACCACTTAAAATCCTATTTTGACCTCTTCCAAATTGAATATTTTGGCTTTTCTAGCAAGGGTCAGATGTCCAATACTCAACTGAACAGTCCTGTATTTTAGCAGACTGTCCAGTCTTTTACAGACCTCTGAGTGTCAGCTGAAGGTAAAAGGCCTTCTATGACCCTATGCATTACAAATATGGCCCAGAAAAAGTGAAACTGTGCATGTTCAATTCTTGTTCTTCAAAGTCAAATCAGCCAATAGGATGTTAGCAGCTTTCATCCTATTGGCTGATTTGAATTTGTCAACCAATAGGAATGCAAGGGTATCCCAATATAAAAGGGGTACCTTGCATTCTATCTTCAGTGAACAGCCGCTTCAGTGTGGACCTCCGTGTCGCCTGGACGTCGCAAATGACCAATCCGCCTTCGTGCTTCTGCCACCGGAATGAAGATAGAAGATGGTCCCACAATGGATGAAGATAGAGCTGCCTGGAAGAAGATCTTTTGCCCCTAGGATAAAGATGCTTTGCCGAACTTCAGCAATAGTGAATACCTATTTTGTGGTTAGTGTTAGCGTTTTTTTTATTTTTGGGTTTTTTGTTTTTTTTTAGATTAGGGTTTTTTTATTTTTCATGTGCTGCAAAAGAGCTGAATGCCCTTTTAAGGGCAATGCCCATACACATTCTTTGAATAAACAATGAACAAATACACATTTAGAGGCCTACTTATCAAGCCGTCAACCACAAATACGCTGGAATTCATCAGCGTAATTGTGGAGAGCCTGATTCCCCTTAGTTATCAAAGCCTGCAGACCGTCAAAAGTTGAAATCTGTGACGTAACATACAATCCGCCGGTCTAAGTCAGACACAGATCGATGCTTACGTCATTACAGATGTTCCAAATGCAAATTCCGCACTATCTGACTACTTTTCCTAGTTATCAACTTTCTACCAGGTACGCTCGCCACTATTCTGGCCCAGCATACCTGGTTTTCAATCCGCCGTCCTGGAGGCGGGGGATGCAATAGGAGTCAATGGGAGTCTGAAAGCAGCAAAAGCTCATGTTCGATAACCCATTGATTCCTATGGGAGAATAAAAGTTATGTTTACACCTAACACCCTAACATGTTCCCCGAGTCTAAACACCCCTAACACCGCCGCCACCTACATTATGTTATTAACCCCTAATCTGCCACCCCGCCACCGCCGCCACCTACATTATACTTATTAACCCCTATCCCGCCGCTCCCGGAGCCCACCGCAACTAAATAAATGTATTAACTGATAAACCCCTGGCCTCCCACATCACTACCACTTACTTAACCTATTAACCCCTAAACCGCCAGCCCCCCACATCGCCATAAACCAAATTAACCTATTAACCCCTAAATCTAACAACCCCTTAACTTAATATTAAATATTAACTCATCCCTATCTTATAATAAATTTAAACTTACCTTTAGATTTAAATTAAACTATTTTAAACTAATAATTAATCTACCCTAACTATTATACTAAAATTACATTAAACTATATTAAACTAATAATTAATCTACCTGAACTGTTATACTAAAATTACATTAAACTAAATTAAACTAATAATTAACCTACCCTAACTGTTATACTTAAACTACAATAAACTACAAATTAAATTAACTATATTATATATTTAAACACCTAAACCTACTCAAATAATTTAAATATACAATAAAAAATGACAACTACGTTACAAAAAATAACAAACACTAACGGCTAGATTACGAGTTGTGCTTTAGGGTTAAAAAGCAGCTTTGAGGGGTCCCAACGCTGCTTTTTAACGCCCGCTGGTATTACGAGTCTTGAAATGACAGGCTCACCGCTCACTTTTTTGGTCAGACTGATACTGCATCTAAAAGTCAGTAGTTAAGAGTTTTATGCTACGGCATTAGCCCATAAAACTCTTAACTAAAGTGCTAAAAAGTACACTAACACCCATAAACTATCTATTAACCCCTAAAACAAGCCCCCCCCCCCCCACATCGCAAACACTATAAAACAAATTTTGACCCCTAATCTGCCTCTCTGGACATCACCGCCACTATAATAAATATATTAACCCCTAAACAGCCGCACTCCTGCATTGCAAACACTAGTTAAATATTATTAACCCCTAATCTGCCTGCCCTAACATTGCCGACACCTACCTACATTTATGAACCCCTAATCTGCCGCCCCCAATGTCGCTGCCACTATAATAAAGTTATTAACCCCTAAACCTAAGTCTAACCCTAAACCTAACACCCCCTAACTTAAATATAATTTTAATAACTCTAAATAAAATTACTCTCATTAACTAAATTATTCCTATTTAAAACTAAATACTTACCTGTAAAATAAAAATAAACCCTAAGATAGCTACAATATAACTAATAATTACATTGTATCTAGTTTAGGGTTTATTTTTATTTTACAGGCAACTTTTAACTAGGTACAATAGTTATTAAATAGTTATTAACTATTTAATAACTTCCTAGCTAAAATAAAGGCAAATTTACCTGTAAAATAAAACCTAACATATGTTACAATTACACCTAATGCTACATTATAATTAAATGAATTCCCTAAACTAAATACAATTAAATACAATTATCTAAAGTACGGAGAAAACCCTCCACTAAATTACAGAAAATAATAAAATAATTACAAGTTTTTTAAACTAATTACACCAAATCTAATCCCACTAATAAAATAAAAAAGCCCCCCCAAAATAATAAAAAGCCCTACCCTATACTAAATTACAAATAGCCCTTAAAAGGGCCTTTTGCGGGGCATTGCCCCAAAGTAATCAGCTCTTTTACCTGTAAAAAAAGTACAATACCCCCCAACATTAAAACCCACCACCCACACAACCAACCCTACTCTAAAACACACCCAATACCCCCTTAATAAAACCTAACACTAACCCCTTGAAGATCACCCTACCTTGAGAAGTCTTCACCCAACCGGGCCGAAGTCCTCAATGAAGCCGGGTGAAGTGGTCCTCCAGACGTTCAGAAGTCGTCATGCAAGCTGGGAAGAAGAGGTCCACCAGACGGGCAGAAGTCTTCATCCAGACGGCATCTTCTATATTCATCCATCCAGTGCGGAGCAGCTCCATCTTCCAGACATCCGACACGGAGCATCCTCTTTAAACGACATCCAACTGAAGAATGAAGGTTCCTTTAAATGACGTCATCCAAGATGGCGTCCCTTCAATTCTGATTGGCTGATAGAATTCTATCAGTCAATCGTAATTAAGGTAAAAAAAAAATCCTATTGGCTGATGCAATCTACCTTAATTTTTCCTACCTTAATTCCGACTGGCTGATAGAATTCTATCAGCCAATCGGAATTGAAGGGACACCATCTTGGATGACGTCATTTAAAGGAACCTTCATTCTTCAGTTGGACGTCGTTTGAAGAGGATGCTCTGCGTCAGATGTCTTGAAGATGGACTCACTCCACGCCGGATGGATGAAGATAGAAGATGCCGTCTGGATGAAAACTTCTGCCCATCTGGAGGACCTCTTCTTTCCGGCTTGGATGAAAACTTTTGCCTGTCTGGAGGACCACTTCGCCCCGCTTCTTTGAGGACTTTGGCCCAGTTGGGTGAAGACTTCGGCCCGGTTGGGTGAAGACTTCTCAAGGTAGGGTAATCTTCAAGGGGTTAGTGTTAGGTTTTATTAAGGGGGTATTTAGTCAGTTTTAGAGTAGGGTTGGGTGTGTGGATGGAGGTTTTAATGTTGGGGGGGTATTGTACTTTTTTTACAGGTAAAAGCGCTGATTACTTTGAGTCAATGCCCTGCAAAAGGCCCTTTTAAGGGCTATTTGTAATTTAGTATAGGGTAGGGCTTTTTATTATTTTGGGGGGCTTTTTTATTTTATTAGGGGGATTAGATTAGGTGTAATTAGTTGAAAAAACTTGTAATTATTTTATTATTTTCTGTAATTTAGTGTTTTTTTCATACTTTAGATAATTGTATTTAATTGTATTTAATTTAGGGAATTCATTTAATTATAGTGTAGTGTTAGGTGTAATTGTAACACAGGTTAGGTTTTATTTTACAGGTAAATTTGTATTTATTTTAACTAGGTAGCTATTAAATAGTTAATAACTATTTAATAACTATTGTACCTAGTTAAAAAAAATACAAAGTTGCCTGTAAAATAAAAATAACCCTAAGCTAGATACAATGTAACTATTAGTTATATTGTAGCTATCTTAGGGTTTATTTTATAGGTAAGTATTTAGTTTTAAATCGGAATAATTTAGTGAATTGTAGTTATTTATTTAGATTTATTTAATTTATATTTAATTTAGGGGGGTTAGGGTTAGACTTAGGTTTAGGGGTTAAAACATTTAATATAGTGGCGGCGACATTGGGGGCGGCAGATTAGGGGTAAATAAGTGTAGGTAGGTGGCGGCGACATTGGGTGTGGCAGATTAGGGGTTATAATGTAGGTGGCGGCGATGTTGGGGGCAGCAGATTAGGGGTTCATAAGTATAATGTAGGTGGTGGCGGTGTTCGGAGCGGCAGATTAGGGGTTAATAATATAATGCAGGTGTAGGCGATGTCGGGGGCGGTAGATTAGGGTTTAATAAGTGTAAGATTAGGAGTGTTTAGACTCGGGGTTCATGTTAGGGTGTTAGGTGTAGACATAAAATGTATTTCCCCATAGGAATCAATGGGGCTGTGTTAAGAGCTGAACGCTGCTTTTTTGCAGGTGTTAGGTTTTTTCAGCCGGCTCTCCCCTATTGATTCCTATGGGGAAATCGTGCACAAGCACATTTTGCCAGCTCACCGCTACCGTAAGCAGCACTGGTATTGAGGTGAGATGTGGAGCAAAATTTTTCTCTACGCTCACTTTTCTGCAGCTAACGCCGGGTTTGTAAAAACCCGTAATACCAGCGTTGTCTGCAAGTGAGCGGTGAGGGAAAACTACTCGTTAGCACCGCACCCCTGTTACCGCAAAACTCGTAATCTAGGTGTAAGTTACAAAAAAATAAACACTAAGTTACACAAAATAAAAAATAAATTATCAAATATTTAAACTAATTAAACCTAATCTAAGAGCCCTATGAAAATTAAAAAAGCCCCCCCAAAATAAAAAAACCCTAACCTACAATAAACTACTAATGTCATTGCCCCAAAGAAATCAGCTCTTTTACCTGTAAATAAAAAATACAAACACCCCCAACAGTAAAACCCACCACCCACACAACCAACCCCCAAATAAAAACCTAACTAAAAAAACCTAAGCTCCCTATTGCCCTATAAAGGGCATTTGTATGGGCATTAAAATGGCATTTAGCTCTTTTTCAAAAGCCTAAACCCTAATCTAAAAATAAAACCCACCCAATAAACCCTTAAAAAATTCTAACACTAACTCCCGAAGATCCACTTACAGTTTCTACAGAGCCGACATCCATCCTCAACGAAGCGGCAGAAGTCCTCATTAGTGATGTCACGAACCTAAAATTTTGCATTCGGGAATGGCGAACGCGAACTTCCGCAAAAGTTCGCGAACCGGGCGAACCGCCATAGACTTCAATAGGCAGGCGAATTTTAAAACCCACAGGGACTCTTTCTGGCCACAAAAGTGATGGAAAAGTTGTTTCAAGGCGACTAACACCTGGACTGTGGTATGCCGGAGGGGGATCCATGGCAAACTCCCATGGAAAATTACATAGTTGATGCAGAGTCTGGTTTTAATCCATAAAGGGCATACATCACCTAACATTCCTAAATTGTTTGGAATAACGTGCTTTAAAACATCAGGTATGATGTTGTATTGTTCAGGTAGTGTAAGGTTTTTTTGTTATTTTTAAATGTACACTACTGTTTTAGCAGATATGACTTGCACTGGTGTGACACTGTGCCCTGGCAAGACCTGGAATGCACACGTGTGAGGGAAACTGACTGCTATTATTTCACAGTAAAAAAAGGTTGCTTTTCTTTAAATGTATGTACACTACTGATTTAGTAGATATGCCTTGCACTGGTGTGACACTGTGCCCTGGCAGGACCTGGAGTGCACACGTGTGAGGGAAACTGACTGCTATTATTTGACAATAAAAAAGTTTTTTTTTTTTTTTAAATGTATGTACACTACTGTTTTAGCAGATATGACTTGCACTGGTGTGACACTGTGCCCTGGCAGGACCTAGAACGCACACGCAGTGGCGTCACTAGGGTTGGTGTCACCCGGTGCGGTAAGTTATGGTGTCACCCCCCCCCAGAAAGCAGACACACAGAAAAACACAGGCACACACACATACAAATACTCAGACACACTTAAAAACATACTCAGATGCATTCACAAACATTCGGAAACACACTCAGACACACACACAAAAACACACACACAAAAACACTGAGACACACACACACAAAAACACTGAGACACACACACACACACAAAAACTCAGACACACACATACAAAATATGTAAACTGCACTGCATTAATTATAAAGCTCATGCCTAGAGCTGTTCCCTGGTTCAGCAGAGCAACAAATGAAAGATAAACAGAGCACTCTAAAATAAATCACTGAAGAAAAGGTTTAGGCACGCAAGCTATGAAAATTCTGCTCTCTGACTCTGTTTCAAGTCTGTCAGTGCACAGCCCCGGGCCGCGTGCCTACTGCTTCTTATGGCCAATCACCTCTGCAGTCTGCCCACAACATTCATAGAGAAATTGGGCAGGGGAGAAGCAAAGTACAAACAGCAAAAGCAGCCGGGAAAACTATTTGTTGAAATTGCAGCACTGGCTCAACTGACAAAAAATTGTGTGTCTACAACTTCCCCAGTCGCACTAATGTTCACAAATGCCAGCCCCTCTAATAAAAAAATCTATGCATCTCAACATTGTATTTCCCTGGAGAGTGTCACCCAGGTGCGGCCCGCACCCCCCCACCCCACCCCTAGTGACGCCACTGCACACACGTGTGAAGGAAACTGACTGCTATTATTTCACAGTGAAAAAAGGTTTTGTTTTTTTAAATGTACACTACTGTTTTAGCAGATATGACTTGCACTGGTGTCACACTGTGCCCTGGCAGGACCTGAAACGCACACGTGTGAAGGAAACTGACTGCTATTATTTCAAATTAAAAAAAGTTTTTTTGTTGTTTTTTTAAATGTACACTACTGTTTTAGCAGATATGACTTGCACTGGTGTCATACTGTGCCCTGGCAGGACCTGAAACGCACACGTGTGAAGGAAACTGACTGCTATTATTTCAAATTAAAAAAAGGTTGTTTGTTTTTTTTAAATGTACACTACTGTTTTAGCAAATATGACTTGCACTGGTGTCACACTGTGCCCTGGCAGGACCTCAAACGCACACGTGTGAAGGAAAATGACTGCTATTATTTCAAATTAAAAAAAGGTTTTTTTTTTATTTTAAATGTACACTATTTTTTTTAGCAGATATGACTTGCACTGGTGTCACACTGTGCCCTGGCAGGACCTCAAATGCACACGTGTGAAGGAAAATGACTGCTATTATTTCAAATTAAAAAAAGTTTTTTTGTTTTTTTTAAATGTACACTACTGTTACACCAGATATGAGTGGTGGCACTGGGCAAGTGGGCACAGTATACGCTGTGAGCCTGAGCTGGCAGGCAGGCTGTAATTAGATTACACAGGAAAAAAAGACCTAAAAAGGGCTTTTTGGGGGGCTGTCCTTACAGCAGAGATCAGATGAGTCCTTCAGGACTGTAGTGGACACTGAATACACTAGCCTAGCTATCGATTTCCCTGTTAAATCAGCAGCAGCTACACTGTCCCTCCTCTCACTAAGAATGCAGGCTCCGAATGAATCTAAAATGGATGCTGTCCAGGAGGTGGGAGGGAGTGTCTGCTGCTGATTGGCTGGAATGTGTCTTGTGACTGTGAGCTACAGGGTCAAAGTGTACTCAGTGATGATGAATAGGGGGCAGATCGAACATCACATATGTTCGCCGCCCGCTGCGAACGCGAACATGCTATGTTCGCTGCGAACTATTCATGGCAGAACTGTTTGCGACATCACTAGTCCTCATCGAAGCCGGCAGAAGTCTTCATCCAAGCCCGCAGAAGTCTTCACCCAGACGGCATCTTCTATCTTCATCCATCCGGCGCAGAGCGGCTCCATCTTCAAGACATCCGACGTGGAGCATCCTCTCCTCATGACGTCTTCTTCGGAATGAAGGTTCCTTTAAATGACGTCATCCAAGATGGCGTCCCTTAGATTTCGATTGGCTGATAGCCAGAATTAAGGTTGAAAAAATCCTATTGGCTGTTACAATTAGCCAATAGGATTGAACTTTCATCCTATTGGCTGATCCAATCAGCCATTAGGATTGAGCTTGCATTCTATTGGCTGATTGGAATAGCCAATAGATAGTGAGCTCAATCCTATCGGCTGATTGCAACAGCCAATAGGATTTTTTCAACCTTAATTCCAATTGGCTGATAAAATTCTATTAGCCAATCGGAATCTAAGGGACGCCATCTTAGATGATGTCATTTAAAGGAACCTTCATTCTGAAGAAGACATCGTAAGAAGAGGATGCTCAGCGTCGGATGTCTTGAAGATTTGAAGATGGAGCAGCTCCACGCCGGATGGATGAAGATAGAAGATGCCGTCTGGGTGAAGACTTCTGAGGGGTTGGATGAAGACTTCTGCCGGCTTCGATGAGGACTTCTGCCGCTTCGTTGAGGATGGATGTCGGCTCTTTAGAAACTGGAAGTGGATCTTCAGGGGTTAGTGTTAGGATTTTTAGAGCTAAATGTCCTTTTAAGGCAATGCCCATACAAATGCCCTTTTCAGGGCAATGGGGAGCTTAGGTATTTTAATTAGGTTTTTATTTGGGGGTTTGGTTGTATGGGTGGGGGGTATTTGTATTCTTTATTTACAGGTAAAAGAGCTGATTTCTTTGGGGCAATGCCCTGCAAAAGGCCCTTTTAAGGACCATTGGTAGTTTATTGTAGGTTAGGGTTTTTTTTATTTTGGGGGGCTTTTATATTTTCATATGGCTCTTATAGTAGGTGTAATTAGTTTAAATATCTGATAATTTATTTTTTATTTTGTGTAACTTAGTGTTTGTTATTTTTTGTAACTTAGTTGTTAGTTTTTGTAACTTTGTAATTTTTTATTGTAGATTTAAATTATTTGAGTAGGGTTAGGTGTTTAAATATATAATATAGTTAATTTAATTTGTAGTTTAATGTCGTTTTAGTATAACAGTTAGGGTAGATTAATTATTAGTTTAATATAGTTTAATGTAATTTTAGTATAATAGTTAGGGTAGATTAATTATTAGTTTAATATAGTTAAATGTAATTTTAGTATAATAGGGTAGGTTAATTAGTAGTTTAATATAGTTTAATGTAGTTTTAGTATAACAGTTAGGGTGGATTAATTATTAGTTTAATATAGTTGAATGTACTTTTAGTGTAATAGTTAAGGTAGGTTAATTAGTAGTTTAATATAGTTTAATTTAAATCTAAAGGTAAGTTTAAATTTATTATAAAATAGGGATGAGTTAATATTTAATATAAAGTTAGCGGGTTGTTAGGTTTAGGGGATAATAAGTTAGTTTAGTTTATGGCGACGTGGGGGCTGGCGGTTTAGGGGTTAATAGGTTTAGTAAGTGGTAGTGATGTGGGAGGCCAGAGGTTTAGGGGTTAATACCTTTAGTTAGCTGCGGCGGGGTCTGGGAGCAGCAGGATAGGGGTTAAACAGTTTAGTATAGTGGCGGTGTTTAGTGACAGTATACAAATAAAGCTGTAAAAAAGCCGAAGAGCAGCGAGATCGATGACTGTTTAGTTAACACTGCTCATCGCCCCTTACTTGGTGCATGGCTTTTTGACAGCTTTTTATATAAATATGGACAGTGTATTCATGTCTGTGGCCGCGATGTTAGGCGATGTCAGGTGAGCCTATTGGTGCCATCGAATGCAAGTAAGTTGACGGCTTGATAAGTAGGCCTCATTATATGCCAATACCGGGTTAAAAGCTGGCCATATATAAGAGGTGACCTAAGAGCCAATCAGGTACTCTTGACAAAGGCTTTCTGTGCTGAAACGCGTAGAGGCGTACACTGATTGGCATTCTTTTGAATTTCCCGGTTCAGCTGGGCAGGCTCACTTGGCAGATGCTGGCAACGGCTAAACCACAAAGAAAAAAGGAAAAAAGAATTCCTGCTAATGGCAACTGGAACACCAGACTGTAGCCTACATCTTCATCTATTTGTACACAGAGGCTCATCCAAAAACCGAGTGAATAGATGTCTGTGTGATCATGCAGCTTTAAAGGCTGACAGGCTAACACACAGGACACTGAAGGGTCTACCCATAGTCTATGAAGGGTCTTGCCACCGACTGTGTTTACAGTGCTGCGGAATCTGTTGGTGCTCTACAAATACCTGATAATAAATAAATAATAAATAATACCCACCGCTTCCCAAAGTTGCAAAATGGTAAGCAAGCTTATTAACCTATTCCTACCCCATACAGACTTATTCTATCTTCTCTGGGGCATATCCCATGAGACCGGCAACTGGACTTTTCAGCATTAGCCTACCTCTACACCTATACCAACTTTTATATTAATCATTCAAATTTTTAGATTTTTTTAGTACCACTTGGTCCAAGTATAAATTTCAGTATAATTTTTTATAAATTGTGACATTTAGATCTGTTAATATCCAGAAATAGAGTATTGTTTTATTGCCATTGCTAATTCATTTATTTAAACACAATATTTTTTTTTTTGTCTTTTACACTATTTTATACTAGTTGTCTTTTACATGATTTTATTTTAAGGGCATAGTATTCACAGAAATAATTATATCTCCCCCTTGTAGAGATTTGATTTGACAGAAAAAGACAGAAATAAATATTGATTTCTAAGTGCAGCTTTTGCTGTATTATGAACCAACAGGTTAGCTAATTATTGAGAATTTAGGAAGCGTTATGGGAAACGCGCGTCAGGGGCACTACCACGAGGTTATGGAACCTCAATTTTAGAAAGCTGACTCAGTGATATAAACGAATAGCACCTTTACTATGCTCTTCACTATTAGTGGCAGTTAAACGTTAATCAGGTCTCCGCTATAGAAGAGACCTTTCTGTAGCTTAGCTTGATAAATTCTTAATAATTAGCTAACCTGTTGGTTCATAATACAGCAAAAGCTGCACTTAGAAATCGATATTTATTTCTGTCTTTTTGGTCAAGCGCATACTTAATGGGCATAAGCGGTATTGAGATATTTGAACTACTCAAAACTGTCAAATTTCTTATGCGATCATGATATAGGGCATAAGCGGTATTGAGATGTTTGAACTACTCAAAACTGTCAATTTTTTATGCGCTCATGATATAGGGCATAAGCGGTATTGAGATATTTGAACTACTCAAAATTGTCAAATTTGTATGCGCTCATAATATTGAGTATTGATCCATGCTAGAAATGTTTGTATGTGTTTAATTAATATATTATTTAAATCTTTTACCAATATACAAACACAATATTGCTGTCTCATATTATTGGGTTGTAGCATGTTATTGTATCGATAATCTTTGTAACAATAGATATACATAGACCAAATGTTGTCTGATACAATCTGTGCAAATTTTGCAATACACAGATCATAACCCCATTTGACCTTAAAGGCATATACCATATAGTATGATTATCACAGGTGCTACTTAACCAACAATCAAGGTTTTCTAAAGATTACTACAGTTGGTAATATTTGTAACGAAAAGCCCCTGAAAATACTGAAACTATTATTCTTATATGGAAGTGAATTATCTATATATTTACACGGTGTGTCTTTTGGATTATTCAAGAGATTTACACTATAAGGTACGAATATATACTTCTTATTAGGCATTGTCCACAACAGAGCAGTGCTTTTCAGTAAAAAGTCTACAAATATATTAGACATCTCACGCCACTATTGCTCATAACAATCTGTTTACCCCCAAGGGTTAATTATTTGTATAAACATAGACGTTATATGTACCACTTGGAAGTAACAGACTAACAATTGAACAGGTGCATTCTAGACAAGTTCACTATCTGAGTTCCAGCAAGTTTTAAACGTATGTGTGTGTGTGTGCATGAGTACTAGTCCTGCTGGACTACTATACATTGTTTTCTCCCAATAAAGTTATTTAGTGTATATGCGTATGTCTGTGATATTTTACAATATCTAAACTTTGTGCTACTGATCTGAATACATCTCTACAATGGGTTTTAAGTATTAAACTAATCCAGGAACCAGCAGTCTTTTCTTTGTGCTGCAAATCTCTTTGCATCTCTTTGTACATTCTGATGTATATTACTGCTTAAGGCTCTGGAATCTAAGGGGCATATAGTAATAAAAATAATTCTGATTTATTCCTTAGATTTTGATTAACAAACCCATTTAATTTTCCCTCACCCTCTCTCCCGTAAACTAAAGTTAGGGGGTGTTAGGGTTACATTAGGGTTAGGGTTACGTTAGGGGTTAGTGTTAGGTTTAGGAGTTATTGGATTTATTTAGTGGTAGTGATGTGGGGGGCCAGAGGTTTAGGGGTTAATACATTTAGTATAGTGTCAGTGACATCGGGAGAGGCAGATTAGGGGTTAATAACTGTATGTAGGTAGCGGCGATGTCGGGGGCGGCAGATTAGGGGTTAATTACTGTATGTAGGTGGCGGCGATGTTGGGGGCACAGATTAGGGGTTAATAACATTATGTAGGTGGTGGCGATGTCGGGGTGGCAGATAAAGGGTGTTTAGACTCGGGTTTATGTTAAGGTGATAGGTTTAAATGTAACTTTTTATTTCCCCATAGACATCAATGGGGCTGCGTTACAGAGCTTTTCATTCCGTGATCGCAGGTGTTAGGCTTTTTTTTTTGCCGGCTCTCCCCATTGATGTCTAGGGGGAAATCGTGCATGAGCGCGTCAAAGCAGCGCTTGATTTCAGTGCTGTATGGAGCTCAACGCCACCATATCGCCCGCACAAGCCTGCTTTTATAAAATTTGTAATAGCAGCGCTATAGGGAAGTGAAATAACGCCGCTTTTGTGTCGGTCATTAAAATCCCTATAGCGCTTAAAACTCGTAATCTAGCTGTATATTACTGGCAAAACATTAACATTTACTGCAACTTGTTTGTGGAGATCTGGAGATTTGGTCCCCTACCACATATATCACATAGTGGGTTCTTTAATTGCTATTTTAGTGCTGCTCCTCATTTCTGTGCATAATGTCCACACAAATGTTAGGGTTTTTTATTTTGTGTAATGTTAATTTTTTTTAGTAATTTTGTATTTTTTATTTTTTTGTAATGTTTTATTATTTTGTAAGCTAGTTAATATATTTTTAAATTTTTTTTAGTGTATTTTAATTGGGGTTAAGTTAGGGTGTGCTAGGTTAGGGGGCTTAGTTATTAGTTTAATACTTTGCGTTGCATGGGTTGGGCGGTTTAGGGGTTAATAGTTTTATTAGATACTTTATGTTGTGGGGGGTTGGCGGATTAGGGGTTAATAGTTTTATATAATTTGCATTGTGGGGCGTTGGCAGATTAGGGGTTAGTAGTTTAATTAGATACTTTGCGTTGTGGGTGGTTGGCGGATTAGGGGTTAATAATTTAATTAGGTGTTTGCGATGTAGGGGGATGGCAGATTAGGGGTTAATAACTTTTATTAGTGATTGTGATGTGGAGGGATGGTGGATTAGGGGTTATTAACTTTTATTAGTGATTGCGTTGATGTGGAGGGATAACGTATTAGGGGTTAATAACTATTATTAGTTATTTTGATGTGGGGGATGGCGGATTATGGGTTTTAATGGCGTTTTGACATGTCGGTTTAATTTTTATCTTCTGGTTTAGATTTTTACATATGAATTCAACATTTGTTTAATTTTAAGTTACGAGTTCAAGATGCTATACTAATGTAACTTAATGGTGACGCCAGAAATGTGTAGTTGCGCACTTTTCTGAATCTCAACAGTTTTTCCCACTTACGGCAGTATATCATCTGGTGATTCACCCGATGTGCTAGGTAAACTTACGGGTGAAGTGGGTTTCTGCAGTTGCGCTGAAACTTATGCCACATATGTAATACAGCCAGTGAAGGATTAGCCATTTTAAAGAGCATTCTTGAAATATTAAACATAAAATATTAAAAAATAGTAATAAAAGTTAACAATTATTATAGATACTATACAAAAATTATAAATATTCCATAGAATTTATATATATATTTTTACAGTTTCTATGATAATCAACACTGTATATATATATATATTTTTTTTTTAAAAGAGACAGTAATTTACCATAAGTAACTAGAACACTGTTCCATGAAAAGCTGGCAAAAATGTCATGATAATCGAAATAAAGCCAATGAAAACACACATATGTTTTAATTTACAATATCATAAGCAGAAAACGGTCAAATACTATATGAATTTTACTAATTTAAAGGGTAGCTCTCCTAATGGATTTGTATGCCATATAAATCTAAGCCGAGCTCTTTTAATGGATTGGAATATCAGTTTAAATGTGATCATTGTTAATGTGTGTATAACTCAATTAAAATGGAAATAATAATAAAAATGTCATGGCCCTGCCCAGATTTGAACCAGGGAGTCGTGATTCACAACCTGTTTCTCTGTCCCTGCACCACCAGGGGGATTTGTATTCTGTAACTGTTTTTGGAAACCTGTTGCCTGCAGTAGATAGCTCTCTGGCTCCGACTGCTTGCCAGCTGCAGGTAGTTTTGCAATCAGCTCTCCTATACTGCTTTTCTGTTTACCAAACTTGGTCTTGTACCCTGAATATTCTATTGGATTTTCCCTGGATTTGGTGAATTTTCTGACTGTTCTCAGGTATCTGACCCCTGGCTTGTCTCCTGGCTATTCACTCAGTACCAGCCTGTCTCGCTAAAGTCTTTCCTGTGGCATCATTTTGCTTCTACAGCATCCTATTCCTGTATCCCAGTACTGCAGAAGGTGCCTGTCAAGTGCGGGTATCTTGTTTCAGACGGGACTTGCCAAGTTCCTGTATCCAGGGCTATCTGTCAAGAACCTTACTACCCAAAGCATCATCTGGCACTGAGAAGGAGGATACAGATGGGTTCACAACAATTTTTGAAGATTCGGACTCGGAAGAGTCAGAACCACAAACTGCAGTCTGGAGATGAGGATCTTTTATTCCAAATCACCTGTCTAATCGCTCCAGACCCAAAATAAAATCCAAATTTCAGGACACCTTCATTGCAGCTCTCTGCTAGGTTCTTCTTCAGAAGAGCCCTTCAACCAAAATAATATTCCCTAATTGTATTCTTGCCTCTGACAGGACTCTGGTCAGGAAAGAAAACCTTCAAGTGTACGAAGAAGCTAACATCACCCAAAGGGCATCTTTGGGGAGGCGGTACGGTCATGGGCATGCCCAGATTTGAAACTGGACTCCTGATTTGCAACTTGTTTCTCTGTTTCTCCATCTCCAGAGGGCTTTGTATTCTGTGCAAGGTTTTGGTGACCTGTTAGCTGCAGTGGATAGCACTCTGGCTCCTCTTGCTTGCCAGCTGCAGGTAGTTCTGCAATCCTAATCTTGTAGAGGGCATCTGTCAAGTAATGGTATCCTGTTTTAGTGCCTAGATCTGCAGAGGAGACCGGCCATATTCCTGTATACAGCATATGTACCTAAGAGAGAGTAAATGTAAAGTCCCAGTCACCCGCTTCTGCATCCAAGTTCCACAAAGGATTTCTGCCAATTGCCAGTCTCCAGCTACTGTGCCCAAGCTCTGCAGAACGTCTCTGCCATGTTCCAGTATCTAGCACCTGAGCCAAGCTCGGCCGAGGGTATTTGCCAAGTGTCAGTTTATCTGTCATGCTTCTGTATTCTGTTCCAGTCTTGGCCTCAAGTGGGCACTCCAGTCTCGGATTCAAGTGGGCACTCGAGCCTCAGCCTCAAGTTGGAACTCCAGTCTTGGCCTCAATTTGGCACTCCAGTTTTGGCCTCAAGTTGGAACTCCAGACTCGGGCCTCAAGTGGGCTCTCCAGTCTGAGCCTCAAGTGCGCTCTCCAGTCTTAGCCTCCAGTGGACTCTCCAGTTTCGGGTCCCTAGTGGGCTTTCCTGTCTCAGCCTTCAAGTGGGCACTTCAGCCTTAGCCTCAAGTGGGCATTAATGTCTCAACCAAAAGCGGACAGAGAGATGCAGGCACTACTAGGTTAGTAAATATTAAAACATACCTTTATTGTAAACATTAAAAAACAAAAGTGTATCCCAAACAGAGGGCAGACAAAGACAGTGGCAGTCTGATGCATTTCGCGCCCCCTAGTGGCGCTTCCTCATAGACTCTAGGGGGTGCAAAACGCGTCAGACTACCACTGTCTTTGTCTGCCCTCTGTTTGGGATACACTTTTGTTTTTAATGTTTACAATAAAGGTACGTTTTAATATTTACTAACCTAGTAGTGCCTGCATCTCTCTGTCCGTTTTTGTTTTATCACGGCCTGATCAGCCGTTCAGCTACGGCACTCCAAATCTCTTTGTAGCAAAGTATTCTACAATTTTTTGTATTTTCCCTGTATGCACGGACCAATTGTTTTGACTGTGTTCCGGATACCCCTGTCTATTAATGTCTCAACCTCAAGTGAGCATTTCCTGTCTTCTGCCTAAGTGGTACTTTGTTCCTGGCTTACAGTGGGCATTCCTGTTCCTGACCCTATCATGGGCATTACTTAAGACTCCAGTTCTGATGTGGCTGCACCTGCTTGCCTATCCTGTTTCCAGTCTCCAGTTCCAGTTCAATAAACTTGCTTGCTTGTCTGTTACTAAAACATGCCTAAAAGGGGTAATTCCATAACAAAGCACATACCGCTGTGTTCAGTATTCAAGAAAGTCCTATGCCTGCCACCACCTTGCCCCATCACCCGCTACATAGAGTGTTTCACAAATATTTGGTTCTACCATTTTTTAAATGATTTACTATATGATTTTGCTAATATATACTAATGTGTTTCTATAATTCTATGTTTACAATATAAAAAGATAAATGGGTGTATGATACTGACACTTATGTTATTTTACTGTAAGACTAAGCTTTGATAACATGCGCAGAAGGGTTGCAAATGTGGACCTGAGACTTTTTATAAAGCAACAGTCTGATCTTAGACAGCTTGATAGTAGAACACTGAGTAATACTGCAAATAATAAGATATCCAGAATAGGTTTTACTAAGTCAGTGTTAGTGCAGTCATATACAGTTTCTTATTATAAACTATTTAATTTACTCTCCTATGCTCCTTGTCTATGGGCACTGCTGATATAGGACCTTAAAATTACGTATCACGCACGTTTTGTTTATAAAAAGCAGTTAATACTCATGTTAACATGGAAGGTGTAATATGTTTGCTAGATTGGATATATAATGTATTTTGCAACTATTGGTCGAATGACAACACACTTTCAAGTTCATAATGGTTATAGGTTATAATATATATAGCTAGCATGCTTTACCTATGGATTTATCTTTACTTGTAGTGTAGAGGTTTATGATAAGCCCTTTAGATGTCCTAACCTTACAATGGATCTACGCATACACGCTCCTTTAAAGGTGACTCCCAGCTTTAGAGATATCTAGACAGTAACTTAATCTTAGGAAATATGCGGTACACCCAGATATAACAGTCTTTTTGTTTGCATAAGTTATAAATACTACCACTGTTCTATATTAACTGCTTCTTATTAAGCCTAATGACAACTCTCTCTTACAAAGTTATGTAGTACTGAGATGTTTTATGTTATTCCATATATTTTAGAGATGCTATTAATAATCTTATCGCTTACATGCTTCAACATGGAGTTCCCAAGCTAGATAGAGTTACTCCCATATAAAGTGTTTTCCTTTTGCTAATGTCGAACTAGGCTTAGTGTTATATAATTCCACCTCCACATACTCCTTTTAATCTATATGGCCTATGACATCTATGGTTAATGTGCATTACCTATAGGTTTATTGTTTCTTATAACATGAATACTTCAAATAACCTTATATATGCCTTGACCTTAGGCCAGGCATTTACAAATATGTCCCACTAGGGGAGATTCTCAACTTTGTTAAACCTCTTATATGATATGGGATATTCGTAAATTTATTAACTTCCGTTTGGCTTAGTCTCCCATGCCACACATTGTGTTGTAATGAATAATTGACTTAGTCAATTAACTTCTTCATGGTCTCCCGCCCCCCCCCCCCCATTATTAGTGACCATAGCTAGTTACATTGCTATCCCTAGTACTTTCATCAAATAACTTAAGCACGTAATAATATAAATATATAGAAAAATCATTTGTATAAGCGGTGCTTACCCGCTGACATTTCCCTACTTTTCCCCTCGCTCCTTCTTTGGCTCTTGATATCATGACCCTATCCTTAATAATAAGAAGCATTCAATCAAATGACAAATTGGGTCTATCTAGTAGCTACAGTGCTCTTTTAGAGCATCTTTCACCACTATAGCCCGGAATAATAGCTACTCACAGTATCCTATAAAAAAAATATATATAAAAGGAGGGTTTCAGATATGTTTTGACATTCATATTATGTTTTCTTTCCCTGTCATATTGTTGTTAAAACAATCACTACCATGTTTTGTATTATGTTTATGTCATGGTTTTATGATGTCATTTTGAAAAACCCTTAATAAAAATTATTCAAAAAAAAAAAAAAAAGATAAATGGGGCTAATGTTTGCCTATGCTGGCCAACATGGCCTTACTATAAAAAAAAATCTAGCACCAGAAAATTTTCTATAGTGGTTCCATTTGAGTCACTGTATCACATTTAAACCTGAGGGATAAAGTATTACATGAATATACTAAATAATATTATATCCTTATGGATTTTTTTTTAAATGTTCGTCAATAAGGAGCTTCTGAATCTATCCTAACAACAGTGCTACTAATATCATACAGGCATAACATGTAAGCATCAATGTTACTGCTCAGTAACTTTAATTGCAAACTCCATCAACCACAATAAGTTATATAGGAGGATTTTTTGTGTTGATGGTCGTTTGGTATTAGGTGTCTTGTGTATTAGGGGATATATTGCACTAGTGTGTTGTAGGAGATCCGTTTTTATTGGGGAAGTGCCGTGGAGAAGTTGTTAAGGGGAGTTCCTTGACTGTTATGGGAAATGCTGTGGGATATCACATGGGGTTCCATATGTTCTGGGGGGATTGCAGTGGGGGAAGTTACAAAGTGGGGCCAAGTCAAGTAGGATTAATTGTGTTTTGGTGAACCAAGTGCCAATTAAGTTTAATTATAATGGGGTGTTTATTCATGAGGGATATTGTTTATTTTTATCCTGCTACACTTAGTATTTGGGTACTTTGAGGCTAGTGTATGACATACCAGGGGAATAAAGTTGTCATGAAAAAGTTTGTTCCTGGCCGCACATAAGGGCATAGGATATTGCTTCATATTACTGTATAACAGTGCCTTACAGAATAACAACTTTCACTATTGTTTGGAAGCTAACTCATTGCATCTGTTGGCTAATTAAAGCGACAGTCTAGTCAAAATTAAATTTTCATGATTCAAATAGGGCATGCAATGTTAAACAACTTACTAATTTACTTTTATAATCAAATTTGCTTTGTTCTCTTGGTGTTCTTAGTTGAAAGCTAAACCTAGGTAGGCTCATATGCTAATTTCTAAGCTCTTGAAGGCCACCCCTTTTTTAATTTCATTTGATATTATTCACAGCTAGAGGGTGTTAGTTCAGGTGTGCCATATAGATAACATTGTGCTCACACCCCTTGGAGTTACTTATGAGAGGGCACTGATTGGCTAAAATGCAAGTCTATCAAAAGAACTGAAATAAGGGGGCAGCCTGCAGAGGCTTAGATACAAGGTAATCAAAGAGGTAAAATGTATATTAATATAACCGTGTTTGTTATGCAAAATTGGGGAATGGGTAATAAAGGGACTATCTATCTTTTTAAACAATACAAATTTTGGAGCAGATTGTCCCTTTAACTGCCAAAAGGAGTTAGATCATGTCACTATTGATAATAGGAGTGCTGGCAATATAGACAAGCATAGGTTGTAGCCCTAAATATCTCTGTTCTATGTCTATGATGAATTCACTGCTAGAAACATTTTACTGCTTGAGAAATCTAAATAAGTCATTGCACTCCATTTATCAAATGGCGTTGCAGACAAAATGGCTGCTTTAAGCTGCAATGAATTCTGTCAACTTTTGAGAAATAGTACATTGTAATACCTCTGATAAAGCAAATGTTTAATGCTATTTCAAATTAAACAACTATTCTATGAATGATCACCAATCTTTTATTAAATGCATATATTCTTTAAGTAATAGCATTTCTGCAAATGCTTCACAAAACTCCTTTCCCACTCAAGTTGGAACTGAACACAAATAGTTTATAGCTGTATGGATTATAGTTCTCCAATGCCTTCCCTGTGATATATGGGAAGTTGTTACCCCATTAATGGCTGACTTAAAAGAAAATCAGATTTAAGTACTCTGCTTATTTCTATATTTTGACAGTTGTAAGGCATCATTTTTCCCCTTCACCTGCATTTAGTAATCCCATAAAGGGAGAAAATCTCAGAACTAACAAGAGCTTGGGTACTGCAAGGTGATAATTCTGTAACTCTCTCACTATAAATACCTGACAAGCGTTGTGCTGAATCAGCTGTCTGCAATTGTGGCAGCAGTGCCCTTTTATCTGTGTGTGTTGAGCGCCAATTGGACTATGAGCCCCTGCAGTGAAAATCTATGGTATTGATCAGGCAATTTCTCTACTGTAATTCTTTTGTAAGGAAATCCCCCATGACAAATTTTATCTGCACCGCTTTTTGATCGCTGGTTTGATGTAAACGATCTCCAAGGGCAGAGTTAAGCACTCTGGCCGTTCCACGTTATCAAGCACTGCTTTTATTTACTGAAACTACAGTAGCGAGAAAAAAAGCTAGGGGGATGGGAATTAGAAGACAAGGGAATAATATTTCACAGCAACAGACCATGATATTGTAGAATCCATTTTTTTTTAAATCTTAAAGAGACATGAAAGGGAAAAAGAAACTTTCATGATTAAGACAGAGCATAACCAATATGAAAAACATTACAGTTTTCTTCAATTACACAATTTACCTATATTGCCACTTGGCTAATTAACATGAAAGAATAAGTATGCTCAGGGATGTGTAATGAGCACTATATTGCAGCAATGATCGCAACGTTATACGTAATTGTATGCTCTTTCTTTTAAGGATAATAGGTTTTATTAAACTTGTTTTTAAACAAACAAGAAAAAAAAAAGAAAAAAACACAAACACAAATAAGATGGTAAAAAAACAATACCAGCTATCAGGGTGTCCAATTACCATTTCACAAATACGATTAAAAGTCTTAATTATTGATTATAATCCAATCGTAAGCAGGAAATAAATTCAGTGTTTCAAAGAGAAAGTGCATATTATCAAAATATCAGGATCTTGCTGAAGAAAAAGACATAAAATGTAAGAAATAGAAATTAGTGAAACCCAGACTCAAGGGTATTAATAAATCCCCAAAGCAAGTGCTTTTAATGTATGCACTTGCAGAATATAAATATTATCAAGTCTTTAACGTGTAAAACAAACGTCCTCACATACTGCTGTGCTGAGCTACTTTTAATAGCTCTCCTACCGCTCATCAAGTCTCACATTGTGCTTATTTTTGCAGGTGATTACCATCACCAAATAAAGAGCCTCATCCCACTCTAATTAAATCAATTGGAGAGTTAGGGGGCCTGTACTTACTTTCACTTTTCTATTGCAACAGTTCAGCCTTTTTTTAGAAACTATTTGACTTCTTTCAAACAGAATTTTTTTTTTAACCAATAGCCAAGAACCACCATATACTGTAACAGGGGATCTTCTCAATTATTTACTCTTATCTTTGCTTCAATACAATATAGGGGTTTTAAATCAGTCTTAGGAAATGATGATCAAAGACTGATTAAAGCTGCCCCTTCACTCCACTTACAGGAAAAAGAGCCTTTCAATTAAAAATCGCTTCGCTTGTGCCTCTAAGAAGCTTATGTTCAACATAAAAATGCTACTCACCTGCAGCAAACTGCGATTTTGGCTGACTGGGACAGGAGCTCTAACAAAACCCTTATCCTGCCCCCCCCCCCCACTTTGAAATAGAGACACAAGTAACACATAATGTAAACAGTTATAATCTGCCCCTCTGTCCACAAGGCAAGTTTTATTGGAGGGAGAGGGGCTACTATAGCCCCCCTAACTCAACACTGATTTATTTAAAGTGGGATGAGACCCTTCATTTGGTGATCATCTGCAAAAATAAGCACAGGGGAGACTTGATAATGGGTAAAAGGGCTTTTACATTGGCACTCACCCACAAAGGCCTAGATTACAAGTGGAGCAAAAAAAAATGTTATCACTCATGAGCGCTAACTGCTCTTTTTCCTGTAAGTGGTGTGAGGGGGGGTGTGATATATTGTTCATTCTCCAACCGCTGTGCTCAAGGTAAAAAAATTAGCACTCTCTGTTTAGTGCTGCTATTACAAGTTGAAAGTATTGTTTAACAAGTGTTTTTCAGCGCTATGGGGCATTATGGGGAAAAAAGCCTTGAAGGCTAAATATATAGTATTAATATCAAAATTCATAATAGGAAAAAAACCTTCTGTTCTAGATTTACTTATCTCAAACAAATTAATAATTTCTGAACTGAGATACCTGGACCTTAATTTGGACTATTAGGTAGAGAGAAACAGACATGACATCAAAACTTCCATGATATTGATAAAGCTTGATGAAGGCCTGGAAGGGGCTGAAATGCGTTTCGCTATTTGTCTTGTCTTTTAATAAAACTTTTTACCCTATCTCTGCTGTTGGTGTATATAAGTCACTGAAGTCATACTTAAGCAACTATTTTTAGCCGTTGTGAGCATCTATACTATGCTTATACAAGGGGCTATATAGTGGTCCTAACACC
This sequence comes from Bombina bombina, assembly GCF_027579735.1. Taxonomy (NCBI): domain Eukaryota; kingdom Metazoa; phylum Chordata; class Amphibia; order Anura; family Bombinatoridae; genus Bombina; species Bombina bombina. The sequence continues at coordinate 1,083,640,804 of NC_069499.1, read as the reverse complement.
TAAACATCAGGGGGCGAATTATCAAGCTCCAAATGGAGTTTGATGCCCTTGTTTCTGTGCGAGCCTTCAGGCTCGCTGGAAACAGCAGTTATAAAGCAGTGGTCTAAAGACCTCTGCTCCATAACTTATCCCCCTGCTCTGAGTCTGCGGATATCAATCCACCTGATCCTATACGATCGGGTTGATTGACACCCCCTTCCATTGGCTGATTGGCCACAAATCTACAGGGGGGGGGGCATTCTTGTGAACTGCTTGTGCAATGAAAAATGCCTTATCGATGTGCATCGGACATGATATGCTACATCGTATCATGTCCGCTCGCGCTTTTATAAATCGGCCTTCAGGTCTCTCACTACATTGGCGGTCAGCATGAGGAACGTTCCAGTTCTACCTGTGGGAATCTACAATACAGTGTCCACCATGGTGACTTCATCAGTGTGCTTTGGAGGAGAGATCACATCGGAAGTTATCAAGAGGAGTGCTTAGGTTCCGAAATTGGATATCCACATCTCAAGAGCCACTAGTGCGATCAATGCCTAAAAGATTAGTTATCCTGTGAGTAGTTCTATGTGTGCGGGGCTTGGTTTTTCTGTTCATACTTACTTCACCAGGAAAGTCTCCTTGCTTTTACAGATATATCGCTACTAGGACACCATCTTGGAGGACAGCTCCGGTTTCTTTCTTTCCCAACACACAGACTGTGTTTTTCATTTTGTTATTTTTCATATATTTCTTGTATACTTTTATTCATACTTTTTACATACTTGTTGATACTTTAGGCCAAGATAGTGCAGATTTATTGTATCTTATTCCGAATGTATTGCTTTCATTATATATTTTAGTTTCAGTTTGTATGTTATATACAATGTATCATTAAATCTTTTTAACATAGTGGCTTAGGTAGGTTTGGATTGAAATCCGATACAGATATACATCTGTGGTCTATTAATTTAAACTCAAACTGACTTCCTCTTTTTACCCTTTAGCCTTTTAGAGATGCAGTGTTTTTTTTTATGTATAGCTTCACATGTTAAACTCTTAGGGGAGAGTTTATAACCACTTCTCAAAGGTCTCAGCGCTAGCGCTTCCAATTTCCTAAAACCTCTTAATATCAAAATCCCAAGTATAAATGCCCGCTGTGTTTTTGGTTCCACTTACTAGAAGTTACTTCAATCAATATGCGGTAAGTTGCCACATCTATTAGGGAGAGACCTCCGGTGTGGTGATGGTACGGTATGCGTTTTAAGTGCACCTTCCTGGTCTTTTATGGCAGAGGAAGACGTCTGGGAAGTAATACCTCGCGGCATCACAGGACAGTTGCAAAAACACAATGGAAAGGAAGACAGAAATAGTGTAATACTGCTTTTAATAAAAAACAATTAAAAATGATACTAGTATTCACTCACATGTTATTAGATATGAGGTATTTGTACTGCATTGTTATTACATCATTATCATGGAAGTTTTGATGTCCTGTCTGTTTCTCTCTACTTAATAGTCCAAAGTAAGGTCCAAGTATCTCAGTCCAAAAGTTATTAATTTGTCCGAGTTAAGCAAATCTAGAAAAGAAGGTATATATATATATACAGGGAGTGCAGAATTAGGCAAATGAGTATTTTTACCACATCATCCTCTTTATGCATGTTGTCTTACTCCAAGCTGTATAGGCTCGAAAGCCTACTACCAATTAAGCATATTAGGTGATGTGCATCTCTGTAATGAGAAGGGGTGTGGTCTAATGACATCAACACCCTATATCAGGTGTGCATAATTATTAGGCAACTTCCTTTCCTTTGGAAAAATGGGTCAAAAGAAAGACTTGACAGGCTCAGAAAAGTCAAAAATAGTGAGATATCTTGCAGAGGGATGCAGCACTCTTAAAATTGCAAAGCTTCTGAAGCGTGATCATCGAACAATCAAGCGTTTCATTCAAAATAGTCAACAGGGCCGCAAGAAGCGTGTGGAAAAACCAAGGCGCAAAATAACTGCCCATGAACTGAGAAAAGTCAAGCGTGCAGCTGCCAAGATGCCACTTGCCACCAGTTTGGCCATATTTCAGAGCTGCAACATCACTGGAGTGCCCAAAAGCACAAGGTGTGCAATACTCAGAGACATGGCCAAGGTAAGAAAGGCTGAAAGACGACCACCACTGAACAAGACACACAAGCTGAAACGTCAAGACTGGGCCAAGAAATATCTCAAGACTGATTTTTCTAAGGTTTTATGGACTGATGAAATGAGAGTGAGTCTTGATGGGCCAGATGGATGGGCCCGTGGCTGGATTGGTAAAGGGCAGAGAGCTCCAGTCCGACTCAGACGCCAGCAAGGTGGAGGTGGAGTACTGGTTTGGGCTGGTATCATCAAAGATGAGCTTGTGGGGCCTTTTCGGGTTGAGGATGGAGTCAAGCTCAACTCCCAGTCCTACTGCCAGTTTCTGGAAGACACCTTCTTCAAGCAGTGGTACAGGAAGAAGTCTGCATCCTTCAAGAAAAACATGATTTTCATGCAGGACAATGCTCCATCACACGCGTCCAAGTACTCCACAGCGTGGCTGGCAAGAAAGGGTATAAAAGAAGAAAATCTAATGACATGGCCTCCTTGTTCACCTGATCTGAACCCCATTGAGAACCTGTGGTCCATCATCAAATGTGAGATTTACAAGGAGGGAAAACAGTACACCTCTCTGAACAGTGTCTGGGAGGCTGTGGTTGCTGCTGCACGGAATGTTGATGGTGAACAGATCAAAACATTGACAGAATCCATGGATGGCAGGCTTTTGAGTGTCCTTGCAAAGAAAGGTGGCTATATTGGTCACTGATTTGTTTTTGTTTTGTTTTTGAATGTCAGAAATGTATATTTGTGAATGTTGAGATGTTATATTGGTTTCACTGGTAAAAATAAATAATTGAAATGGGTATATATTTGTTTTTTGTTAAGTTGCCTAATAATTATGCACAGTAATAGTCACCTGCACACACAGATATCCCCCTAAAATAGCTATAACTAAAAACAAACTAAAAACTACTTCCAAAACTATTCAGCTTTGATATTAATGAGTTTTTTTGGGTTCATTGAGAACATGGTTGTTGTTCAATAATAAAATTAATCCTCAAAAATACAACTTGCCTAATAATTCTGCACTCCCTGTATATATATATATATATATATATATATATATATATATATACACCTATACTTTTGTATTATTATCAGGTATTTGTAGAGTGCCAACAGATTCTGCAGTGCTTGTTTCTTTCTCTTGTACCTATACATACAAACATTGGGGCCCTTTCTAGTCAAACACCTTGCCATATACCGTATCCCATTTTTAAGACTTTCAATCAATATAAATGTTATATTTTGTAATACCTTGTTTTAATGTGTTTTACATGTGTCTTGTGAAACTTTTTTTTAACCCCAACCCTTAAATCCAGGTCTCAGTTTGCAGTAATTCTTCTAGCGTTATTTGTGCTTTCATTCACGTGCAACCCATAACTATCAACTTTTAATATCAGCGCTATTTAGCAAGGTCACGATATCCCTTATAAGTAATGGGTGCGGAAGAGTTATGTTGGCCACAATAAACCTTCTCTGGTAAATCATATTTATCATGGATGTATAATATCAATTTGAGAGCAGATTTGCTTATTGCACCCTCGCTACCATTAGCACACCACTTTTATTCTGGGCCATAATCTCTTATGGGGAGTAATGGCTTTGAGAGATCTCAAGATGATCTCAGTAGAAGATGATTGCCAAATGAATGGCAATCATCTGTCTACTGTGGGATTTTTGGGTGCTCTTAAAAGTATTTTATCACCCCAAATAAGCACTAAAAATATGGACTCTTTTTCAAATCAGGAGTCACATACCTAGGTGTCTGTTGAGTGATTTTGATAGCACTAGTGATTGCCTGAGGCATATGAAACAAAATCAGAGAGGTTGGGTATCCCCTCTGTTTCACCTCACAATACATAGTGCTTGGTTCAACCCTTCATTTGAAAGCTTCAAACCTCCTCTTTGAAACTAGTAATTCTATGTTCCACCAGCTGTCTGGTAGCATTTGTAGCATTAGTCCTATTTTCAGGACTCTTGCTGCTTTAAAAAGGTCCTTATTAGGCCCTCATCATTAAAAAAACAAAAAACAAAAAAACATTCAAATAAGGGGTTTCATATATTTATAGCTGTGAAGTGTTTCTCATATTAACAGTCACATGGAAGTAACTTGTCACACTACACAGGATTAGGGTCTAGTCAGAAAGGCCTAGAGACAGAGCTAGAAATATATGTATGAAACCAACCAAGAGTTTCTGGATATATCCTGGGTTGACAATCTCCGGATTTCACAGCAGGAGATAAGCATTATGTAATAGGGATACAAAGATTATAGTACAGCTTCTAGTATAGCTTGAAGTCAAGAGCAAGACAGAAGGTCACATCCAGGAATCCAATCACAAGGCGGGGTACAGAAGGGTACAGAAGGATAAACCAGGTAGATAAGACAGTCCAGGTCAGCAACATAAATGAAATAAAAATTTAGCAAGAGAACAACAAAGCTAAATTCAGGACAATGTCACTAACAGTAATAGCATCAATCATAATCGAGCAAACCAAAACGTTGGTCATGAGACAAGACAAGGTCGGTCAGCAACAAAGATCCAGCCACAGAATAGCACAACCAAATATTTGCTACAAAACAAATGACAAAGAGTAACAATACAACGGAATTTTAAAGGCAAAAGTGTGCTAAAGTGTTAAAATATAAGTTTGTATATGGTGAGTTTTGTGTACAAGTAATCTATGTCTGTTCGTTTTTATTCAGGATACCTAAAAGGAGAAACAGAGGCGCAACATAGAACAGTATTGTCTGAAGGACATAGAGTAGGAAAACACGGAGCCTCTATTAAAAGCTTCTCAGATGTTGCGACACAACCGGAGTGCCGTGCAGGGCAGTACGGGACCTTCTCAGTCACCCGTAAGACACAATGGCAACGAATGGACACGTGACAGGGATGCAGGTCACAGGCAGGCCAATCAGGAGATCCCAAATAAACCGGAAAGTGGGTCCGTGAAAATCAGACAGGAGCACAAGTAGTGTATAAAGTACAATCTTTTATTTGTACAAACATTAGTGACTCGTTTCTCAGCATATAATCTCGCTGTTTCATCATGAAGAGAGCAGCCTTATTCCGTCAGTCATCCTACTCCTTATGTGGCCACAAGCACACCTCTTGTGAGGATCATCTGAATCCTCCCTATTTGTTTGTATTCATTATTTTTTACTAGAATAAATAAGTTTTGATAGGGGTAGGAATAGGCATATATTATCAAAATTGTTATGTGAAATCAGAACTCTGTGTAGGTTTAAAATTATGTAACATATATTTTGGTATATATATATTCCTACTCAGTTTTTGCGTTTATTGCAAAATGATGCAAAGTAACCAAAAATAACATATTTTATCTTCTAAATATAAATAAGTCATGCTTATTAAATAAATAGGTATAGGATCCTAATTTATTTGTGTTTTGAGAAGGTAAACTAACAATAAACATTTTAATAAAAAATAATTTTCTAAAGAGTACCTGATCTGTTGAAAACCATACACACTGAAATTGATAAGTACTAGACGTGCATTCAAGAAAATTAAATTTCAGATGAAAAGTTTGTGCCGAATATTCATTGGCTGCCCTATTCGTTATTTGTTTGCTTTTTTCTTACCCTAAAACGCACTGTAGAGAGTGCTAGCCCGATCCTCTTCTTGCCAGAGTCCTGGCTGCTTAGTGCGTTTGGCACCCAGGAGTCAGACCTTCACTATTGTTAGCGCAGCCAGAGATCTGGCAAGAAGAGGATCTGGTTAACACACTCTCCAGAGTGTGAAAAGGTAAATATTAACCCTTTTTGAAGATAATTTAAAGGAAACAAATATGAAAACGAAAATCCAATCTGTAATATGTACATATAATGAGTAGAACAATGACATTAGCAAGAGACAATTATTTTAATATAATCTATATAAGCATTTGAAAGATCATGGAGAAAAAAATAAATGTGCCACAATAGTGTATTGTTTTTGAGGAACACTTTGGGGTATCGCCATGCCAATTTATAGATTTCATAGCCACGCTTATTCCAATCCACCTCAAAACAAGAATTTAAAATACTAGAAGTATAAGTAAGAAATATTGATTGCTTAAAGGGGTAGTAAAAAATTATACTTTCATGATTAAGACAGAGCATGTAATGTTTAAATGTACTTTTATTATCAAATGTACTTTGTTCTCTTGGGTACCTTTGTTGAAAAGAATATGTACATATCCTCAGCAGCAGCAATGCACTACTGGGAGCTAGCTGTTGATTGGTGGCTACTCACATGTGTCTCATTAGCTCCCTAGAGGTGTTCAGGTAACTCCCAGTAGTGTACTAGTGCTCTGGATATTCCTTTAACTATGTGTTTAATCCATTTGCATTGTTTAAACACTTCATTATATGAAAGCAACAGTGCAATGATAAATGTGCTAACATATTAGAGAATTTATGTTTGCACAGTTAGAGCCAATCATCAAGCTCCTCAGCTCTTCCATTATTCTCAAGCACATAACTGGCATAGGAAGAAAAACTTTACAGCAAGTACCAATCAAGCAAGCAAGGGTTAAATTAATAATCCTTCAGCATCTGTATAGAAAAGCACTACAAAGAACCCTAGTTTCTATAGATGTTACACAGCCTGTAATTAGGCAATTAGGTTATGTTTAACCTGCTAATTAGGCAATTAGGTTATGTTTAACCTGCTAACTGCTGTGTAGGGCCGGCTGGAATGGAAAACAATATATGTAGATATACAGAGGATTTGTTTGTTATGTTTTACTTGTGCTAAAACACTATTAAAAGTTTTACAAGCAGATGGCATTTTATAAGTTAAATAGTCATTTGTGAGCTTTGCTGCAGCAGTGATTGTGGGCAGTGGGTTAATAGATATAGAAATGCCCCAGTAAATCTATATATTTTTTGTATGTTCTGTGAACTCCAGCCCCAGCCCACGAAGAGCCTGTGCAATACTATTCAGATGCCTTGCTTCCTTGCACATTGTATTCTGGTCTACCCACCCTGGTATTATACATCTCATGGCTTCCCCTTACCTGACTACACATTGCTAAATTTCAGAATAACATATGAGAACTCAGCACATATAAAAGAAGACTAGAGAAAAAAATTACCTATAGTAACTAAGAGACCAGAGACAGTGAAGTTAAATCATAAGCCACAGTGCCATCTGTGGTGGGAGTACTGCACTGCACACAATATTAACTAAATACAGACTAAATAGGACAAGGGACATACTTAAAATGCAGGGACATGAAGTCAAAAAGTGACTGTCCTGGGAACAACGGGACAGTTGTCAGCTATGTAAATCTCACACAAATTTGATTGCACCTACTTTGAAATGTACTGGGTATTTACTGCATCCCAGATTGCTGACAACCGGCAAACAGCTTTCTCCCAACAGATTTTCTAACCCAAAAAATCTTCTAAATGAAAGTCCTAGAATGAATAACTGGTTGCAGGATAAATCTTGGTTTCAAAAACATATAGTACTAGATTACAACTGGAACATGATCTATAAAACAGGATGTGTTACCTTGTGCTTAGATGCATGCAACAAACATATCACAATCTGATATTATCTGATAGTGGAAGGTAGAACTTTTGCAGAGCACCCCATACTTAATGGATAGAACAATCACCTAGAGCACACTCATGTTTTTCTATTACAAGTGTTAAGTGTTTTATGCTCAAGCACAATCCAAAATATCACTGCAAATTTATACAATGCAAACAATTATTTATTGCTGGTTTATATAACAAACAAATACAAATGCTATGGAAATAAAGATTTACATTCCATTTAGACTTAATACTTATGAAACAAATGTGTATTCATGATAAAAAAAAGTTTTGTGGCAGAATTAAAGGATAGGGTATATGACAATGGGTCGAACTGGGTAAGATGTGTATATGTTTGAGTTTGTGCAAAAATATGTGTGTATATATGCATGAAGTGTGACACTTTTTATGCTTGTTTTATTGAAATATATTAGAACATAAGTAAACGAAGAACTCCACTACTTGAGCAGATGTTTGGCGCTCATCAGCTTAGCACTTAAGCATTATCAAACATGAATTTTACTGTCTTGCCCCATAAAATTCTTTCATATGAGGAATTTAGTTCACCTGAGCTGACATGGAGATTATTAGTGAGCATTAGACTATCACTCAAGTTTTAAACATAACTTTGTACTTACGAGAGCAAAAAGAAAGTGTGGATTGCGCTTGAACGATGTTGACACACCATAACCTTTTTGTGCTTCACTTGTAATTTAGCTGTAAAAAAAGTAAATTGATTTCCTGTCTGAGCATGCATCTTCTCCGTGTCAGTTGGAGTGCTGTTGTTTCAGAATGAAACAAGCTGGAATCAATGACTGAGAGGCCCAGCTCACCACAAACCCACACTAGAGCACTGGAAGTAAACACAGTGTTCAAACAAAGGCAAGGGGTAAGAGAGCAATGAGACTAAATTTAGTAGCTAAACTCTCTCTAGTACTTTAATCAACTCCTACAAAACAAACAACATTTAAGTACTAGAAAGTAACTGTAAGTTTATCAATTTAAATGTCAAAGAAAAACATACCTTTGCAAAAGTTTAGTTTCACTATCCAGATGAATATAAAATTACATAAGTTAATTAAATGCAGATCTCATGATAGAAGGGGAATCCAAGATTAAGTTAATCTAAGTCAGTCAGTCCGGGTCAAGGCATCACAGGGAAATGCAGCACAAAATCATTAAACAAATGCAGAGTCCACAAACAACCTAAACTCATAAACCAAGTCAGTCCAAAAAAGGGGTTGATACAGAAGCTTAGTCAGGGGAAGCAGAAGTCAAACCAGTATATCCAAATATTAAATGCCAGAGTAGAGGAATTAACTCAATACACAAGCAAATACATGCTGAAAACAGATAGCTTATAAAGACTACTACAGTTAAGGCATAACTGATCTTTTAGGCCTCCTTAACGGTACAGTACATCTTACTTCAGCAGGAACAAAAATCACTCTCCAAGCCAAGGGAATGTTATGATATTATCTCATAGTATGCTGCAACACATTTCTCATTTAACTCTGTCAGGAGCTGTTTCATCAGAGATTACCCTATACAGTTATGCTTGGGTAACCTATATTATATATCTTCATGCATAGCAAGTTAGCAAAGCACTGCAACAAATATCTGCATTCAATAAATAGTTTATGTGTCTTGAAACTGTCTTTTGGGGTTTATTCAAATAATTTAGGAGAGATTTGTAACATTGTTCACATGGGTTTGGCTTTCTTGTGGTTTTCAAATGACTTCATAGCTCATACGCTCTCACAATACTTTGCCAGAGATAATTTGACAATGGTGTTCCAATCCATGAAAAAAAACAAAAAACTTTCTGAACATTATTTTTGCATTATTTTTGAATGTCAAGAGCATTTACTACTTGAAAGACCAATTTTGGACAGACTGAATTGCATATTTTTGCTGTTTGCAGAGTTTTAAAAATTATTAACACATTTTATATGCATAATTTGCAGATTAACAAACACTATCATGCCCTTGATTAATAAGAAATTAAAATATGGCCCAAATTAAATATAGCCACCTGAATTTGTATGTACAATTACAAAATTACCCAAAATGATATGAAATTGTTAATTGCACATGTTGTGACTTGATACAATTAGAGGTGATAAAACATGAATTCAAATACATTAGACGGTCATTCTCAGTACTGCATTAACGGGTTATCATTTTGGCTTCCATGTAGTTGTGCAGAAACTCACATGAAAAAAACAGGACTGTATGTAAGAAACAGTTTTCCTGTTAAATCATTGGCAGTGCTTCTTACAGATTTGAATGCCAAAAATATGTTTTCACATTGTACTCTAATGAATTAGGGTTTTGCTATTTTGCTCTTATGCACACCTTGAAAAATTAAAGGGTTATCTGATTTCTGGTTGAGGCAAATGAGTTCCGTCACTAATTTAAGCAATCACTGTGTATCATATGGCAGCGTGTGTATGTATGTCATATGCATTCTAGCCTCTCTTGCAGGAGTGCAAAATATATACATTTAGGGGGCAGCTTTCTTTATTGCTAAAATTTACATTCTAATTTAGATTCAGACTAATATCACTAGATTTATATATATATATATATATATATATATATATATATGATAATTGTATATATCAGTTGCTATAGAACAGTTTTCAAAGTTCACATAATATTATATATCTGGTTGATAATTCTAGAGGTATTCAATATACTGTATGCTGTAAATGTATATAATTATATTGAATCATTGTTGATATATACCCCTGATGTTTAATTTAAAGGGACACTGAACCCAAATTTTTTCTTTCATTATTCAGATAGAGCATGCAATTTTAAGCAACTTTCTAATTTACTCCTATTATCAAATTTTCTTAATTATCTTGGTATCTTTATTTGAAATGCAAGAATGTAAGTTTAGATGCCGGCCCATTTTTGGTGAACAACCTGGGTTGTTCTTGCTGATTGGTGGATAAATTCATCCTCCAAGAAAAAAGTGCTGTCCAGAGTCCTGGAACAAAAAAAAGCTTAGATGCCTTCTTTTTAAATAAAGATAGCAAGAGAACGAAGAAAAATTGATAATAGGAGTAAATTACAAAGTTGCTTAAAATTGTATTCTCTATCTGAATCACAAAAGAAAAAATGTGGGTTCAGTGTCCCTTTAAGTATAAAAGCCCCTATGCCAGAGAAATGGTGCGTTTCCATGGCAACATAACAACAACTTGAAAGGATGCAGGAGGATAGTTATAGACAATCCAATACGAATCATATAAGTGTTTCAAGATTTATACATTTGAAATATGAAATATCTAATTACCATGATATGACATTTAATGTCCATCCCCAACTTCTTTTTTTAATATTATATTTAAAACAAGGTATTCAACAGATTGCGATATTCACACGATTGCGATATTTGATGTAAATACAGAAATTACGTCCACTGGAAACGTCACTTCCGGTTTGCAATAATATCAACGAGAACCTTGGTCAGAAGGTTCGTATAATCAAAACGGAATGAAAGAGATATATATCTCCATAAACGAATCTCAGCATGCTTAACAGAACTTTATCCAATTGATATATAAGAAGACAGATGAGAACAAATGTTTGATGATTATTTACACAAACACGGAAGTGACATCGCTATATAACGTCACTTCCGGTGGTAAACTGAGACAGAATAGTAAACCCATAGGAATGGGAATACAGTAATGAAACACAGGAAGGGGTTGCCCTTTGGTAACATTTGGCACCCAAACACTGCCACTACAGGAAGGACAGATTTTATTTACTACATCCACTGTATAAGGCCACCAGGTATTACCAGTTCTTTAGTCTTGATAAAGGCCCACTATTGAGGGCCGAAACGCGTTGACAGTCATTGGTAAGCCTTATTACACTTTTTATTCTTGAATTTTAGCTGTATTGCACTATTTTTTTATATTTTTTACAGGTTAATAGCTGAAAATCACGATTCATCATCGAGGAATTGAACTCCCCACAGAGGGATCATAATCCACGAATAACACAAATATATATTTTTGATTTTTTCTCTTTTTTCCCTGCTTTTTTCATTTTTTTAAGTTTTAATCTTTGTAATTTTTGTTGCTATTTTTAATTTTTGATGTTCATATATTACATTTTTGGTATTTTTTCACTTTTTTGAATTTTGATCCTTAGTTTTTCCTTATACACTTCTATAAATATACATATTGGAACATCACATCTGATTTTGGCTAAGCATCACTACCACCATTTGGAACACTTCAGTTTGGAACACACACTTGGAGTATTGCACAAATGTTTTACCACATATTGTTTTGAGGATTTTGAGTGGAGCTCCAATCTGTGACCCTTTTTTCTCATAAGGTGCACCTTAGAGAGCCTAGACTGAGTTATTCCCTTTTTAGGTAGCTATTATACTACATTTTATCCATGTTGATGTATTTTGTGTATTTTTACTGTTTTACGTATTCTTGTAACAGGGATCTATAGCTATTTTATGCGTATTCCATTGTAATACATTTTTGTTTTTACAAAACACAGCCTCTTTGGCACTCTCTACACAATCTCATTCCTGTACCTCTCTTCCTTTAGAGTGGATTAGTACACCCGTGTATCAGAGTGACAGAGTCTTTTCCTAAGCGCTTTATCTCACAACATCTATACTAATTCATATTAAACAAATAAGAAACTGCAAAGGATGTAATTAAGTGAAGATTAACTCTGAGATTCTCCAACCTCTTTGATGATATCATGCATGATGTCATCAGTAATATCTCATAACACACTGTATTTGTAATCACAGACATTATACAGTCATGGCAAAAAATATTGGCACCCCTGCATTTCTGTCAGATAATGCACCACTTTGCCCAGAAAATTGTTGCAATTACAAATGTTTAGGCATTCTCATGTTTATTTCTTTTATTTATATTGGTATGACACAAAAAAGTGAAGAAAAAAAATGCCAAATCTGACACATTCCACACAAAACTCTAAGTTAGTGATGCTCCTGTAATTTGTAATTAAACTCACCTGTATCAATTAACAGGCACTGACAATATAGAAATCACACCGGCAACCAGTTAAAATGGTGAAAATTTGACTAAACCATTCTGTTGTGTGTCTCTGTGTGCCACACTGAGCATTGAGAAGAGAAAGAGCAGCAAAGAATTGTCTGAGGATTTGATAACAAAAATTGTGGAAAAGCATGGACAATCTCAAGGTTACAAGTCCATCTCCAGAGATCTTAATGCTCCTGTGTCCACTGTGCACAACATTGTCAAGAAGTTTACAACCCATGGCACTGTAGCTAATCTCCGTGGACGAAAGAGAAAAAATGATCAAAGATTGCAACGAAGGATTGTTCAAATGGTATATAAATAACCTCAATCAACTTCCCGACAACTTCAAGCTGGGTACAGGGTACAAATGTGTGCAATCAATGCACCTCATCCTCATTGACCAAAACATCATTATCATGTGTCACAACTACAAATAGGTGTTGCCTTCATGTTACTGGTACTGTGTCACCCAGTAAAAAAAAAAAAAATCATATTAACAATGTGCTTATATAACTCTGCATAAATATAGTAGTCCTAACACTGTAGTGAAATCCAACTAAAAAGAGGCCAACATTGGGCTAGATTACAAGTGTCATGCTTATGTTAGTGATAAGAAATATTCACCTAGATTACGAGTTTTGTGTTCGTGTTTTAACACTGAAAAAATGGCCATTTCAGCGTTAAAACAGCAACGCAGCCATTATGAGTCTTGTCGGTATAGCTGTACCGCAAGCCTTTTAGCCTGTAACGCAACGTCAGTCCCGCACTCGAAAAAATTACTTTTTTGCATGGGATTTCCATAGCGCTGCCATTACAAGTTTTGCAGTGAGGCTAAAAAGCTTGCGTTACAGTCTATACCAACACGATCCGTTCCGCAATCTGAGAGCAGTAGTTATGAGTTTCACACAACAAAACTGTTAAAGAAAACTCATAACTAAAGTGTTACAAAGTACACTAACACCCATAAACTACATATTTACCCTTAAACCAAGGCCCTCCCGCATCGCAAATACTCTTTTAAAGTTATTAACACCTAATCTGCTGCCCCCGACATTAGCGCCACTAATAAAATTGATTAACCCCTATTCTGCCGCTTTTTTAACCCCAATTGACCCGCACCCCAACATTGCCCACACTATAATAAAGCCAATAACCCCTATTCTGCCACTTCCCAACATCGCCGCCACTAAATAAAGTTATTAACCCCTAAACCGACAGCTCCCCACATCGCCAAAAACATAAATTTAACTATTAACCCCTAAACCTAACAACCCCGTAACTTTTAATTAAAATTACAAGATCCTTATCTTAAAATAAATAAAAACTTACCTGGGAAATAAACAAAAACTAAATTTAAACTATAAATTAAACTAACATTACTATTATACTAAAATTAAAATAACTATCAATGAAATAAATTAAATTACTCATTAAAAAAAACCTAACACTACTAAAAAAATTAAATCTACATATTACTGGTACTGTGTCACCCAGTAAAAAAAATCATATTAACAATGTGCTTATATAATGTTGCATAAATATAGTTGTCCTAACACTGTAGTGAAATCCAACTAAAAAGAGACCAACATTGGGCTAGATTACAAGTGTCATGCTTATGTTAGTGATAAGAAATATTCATCTAGATTACGAGTTTTGTGTTCGTGTTTTAACGCTGAAAAAATGGCCATTTCAGCGTTAAAACAGCAACACAGCCATTATGAGTCTTGTTGGTATAGCTGCTCCGCAAGCATTTTAGCCTGTAACGCAACGTCAGTCCCGCACTCGAAAAAATGACTTTTTTGCATTTGATTTCCATAGCGCTGCCATTACAAGTTTTGCAGTGAGGCTAAAAAGCTTGCGTTATACCCTATACCAACACGATCCGTTCCGCAATCTGAAACCAATAGTTATGAGTTTTACGCAACAAAAGTGTTATAGAAAACACATAACTAAAGTGTTACAAAGTACACTAACACCCATAAACTACCTATTTACCCTTAAACCGAGGCCCTCCCGCATTGCAAATGCTCTTTTAAAGTTATTAACCCCTATTCTGCCGCTCCCCGATATCATCGGCACTATACTAAAATTATTAACCCCTATTGTCCCGCACCCCAACATTGCCCACACTATAATAAAGCTATTAACCCCTATTCTGCCGCTCCCCAACATTGCCGCCACTATATAAAGTTATTAACCCCTAAACCGACAGCTCCCCACATCGCCAAAAACTAAATTAAACTATTAACCCCTAAACCTAACAACCCCGTAACGTTTAATTAAAATTACAAGATCCTTATCTTAAAATAAATAAAAACTTACCTGGGAAATAAAAAAAAACTAAATTTAAATTATAAATTAAACTAACATTACTATTAAACTAAAATTAAAATAACTATCAATGAAATAAATTAAATTACTCATTAAAAAAACCTAACACTACTAAAAAAATTAAATCTACAGTTACAAAAAATTAAAAATACTAAATTACAAAAAATAAAAAATACTAATTACAAAAAATAAAACAATACTACATTACGAGAAATAACAAACAAATGATCCAAAATAAAAACAATTACACCTAATCTAATAGCCCTATCAAAATAAAAAAGCCCCCCAAAATAAAAAAGCCCCCCAAAATAAAAAACCTTAGCCTACAATAAACTTCCAATAGCCCTTACAAGCATTGCCCTAAATAAATCAGCTCTTTTCCCTGAAAAAAAATACATAGACCCCCTACAACAGTAAAATCCACCAGCCAAACAACCCCCCAAAATAAAAAACCTTTAAAAGGGCATTCAGCTCTTTTAAGACAAGCCCAAACCCTAATCTAAAAAAAAAACACCCCAAAAAAGTTTAAAAAAAACACTAACCCCCGACAATCCACTTACAGTTTTTGAAGTCCGGACATCCATCCTCATCCAGGCGGCGAGAAGTCTTCATCCAGGCGGCAAGGTCTTCATCCATCCAGGCGGCACCTGCTATCTTCATGCAGACGGCATCTTCTATTTTCATCCCGGTGGGGCGGAATGGCTCCACCCTGAAGACATCCGGCATGGAGCATCCTCTTCATATGGTTGCCGCCATATACTGAATCTTCAATGCAAGGGAGCCTTTTCAAAATGGCGTCCCTTGCATTCCTATTGACTGATTTGATTTTTGAAATTCAAATCAGCCAATAGGGTGAGAGCTACTGAAATCCTATTGGCTGTTTAAATCAGCCAATAGGATGAGAGCTACTGAAATTCTATTGGCTATTCAAATCAGCCAATAGAATTTCAATAGTTCTTATCCTATTGGCTGATTTGAACAACCTAGGGGGTTGTTAGATTTAGGGTTTAATAGTTTAATTTAGTTTTTTGCGATGTGGGGGGCTGTCGGTTTAGGGGTTAATAGGTTTATTTAGTGGCAGTGATGTGGGAGGTCAGAGGTTTAGGGGTTAATAACTTTATTCAGTGACGGTGATGTCGGGGCAAGGCGGAATAGGGGTTAATATCTTTATTATAGTGTGGGCGATGTTGGGGTGCAGGGGAATAGGGGTTAATAACTTTAGTATAGTGGTGACAATGTTGGGGAGCGGTGGAATAGGGGTTAATACATTTTATTAGTGGCGGCAGATTAGGGGTTAACAACTTTAAAATAGTGTTTGCATTGTGTTAGGGCCTCGGTTTAGGGGTTAATAGGTAGTTTATGGGTGTTAGTGTACTTTGTAACACTTTAGTTATGAGTTTTGTGTAACAGTTTTGTTGCGTAAAACTCATAACTACTGGTCTCAGATTGCAAAATGGAACATGTCGGTATAGGCTGTAACGCAAGCTTTTTAGCCTCAACGCAAAACTTGTAATAGCAGTGCTATGGTAATCCCACTACTAAAAAAATTAAATCTACAGTTACAAAAAATTAAAAATACTAAATTACAAAAAATAAAAAATACTAATTACAAAAAATAAAACAATACTACATTACGAGAAATAACAAACAAATGATCCAAAATAAAAACAATTACACCTAATCTAATAGCCCTATCAAAATAAAAAAGCCCCCCAAAATAAAAAAGCCCCCCAAAATAAAAAACCTTAGCCTACAATAAACTTCCAATAGCCCTTACAAGCATTGCCCTAAATAAATCAGCTCTTTTCCCTGAAAAAAAATACATAGACCCCCTACAACAGTAAAATCCACCAGCCAAACAACCCCCCAAAATAAAAAACCTTTAAAAGGGCATTCAGCTCTTTTAAGACAAGCCCAAACCCTAATCTAAAAAAAAAACACCCCAAAAAAGTTTAAAAAAAACACTAACCCCCGACAATCCACTTACAGTTTTTGAAGTCCGGACATCCATCCTCATCCAGGCGGCGAGAAGTCTTCATCCAGGCGGCAAGGTCTTCATCCATCCAGGCGGCACCTGCTATCTTCATGCAGACGGCATCTTCTATTTTCATCCCGGTGGGGCGGAATGGCTCCACCCTGAAGACATCCGGCATGGAGCATCCTCTTCATATGGTTGCCGCCATATACTGAATCTTCAATGCAAGGGAGCCTTTTCAAAATGGCGTCCCTTGCATTCCTATTGACTGATTTGATTTTTGAAATTCAAATCAGCCAATAGGGTGAGAGCTACTGAAATCCTATTGGCTGTTTAAATCAGCCAATAGGATGAGAGCTACTGAAATTCTATTGGCTATTCAAATCAGCCAATAGAATTTCAATAGTTCTTATCCTATTGGCTGATTTGAACAACCTAGGGGGTTGTTAGATTTAGGGTTTAATAGTTTAATTTAGTTTTTTGCGATGTGGGGGGCTGTCGGTTTAGGGGTTAATAGGTTTATTTAGTGGCAGTGATGTGGGAGGTCAGAGGTTTAGGGGTTAATAACTTTATTCAGTGACGGTGATGTCGGGGCAAGGCGGAATAGGGGTTAATATCTTTATTATAGTGTGGGCGATGTTGGGGTGCAGGGGAATAGGGGTTAATAACTTTAGTATAGTGGTGACAATGTTGGGGAGCGGTGGAATAGGGGTTAATACATTTTATTAGTGGCGGCAGATTAGGGGTTAACAACTTTAAAATAGTGTTTGCATTGTGTTAGGGCCTCGGTTTAGGGGTTAATAGGTAGTTTATGGGTGTTAGTGTACTTTGTAACACTTTAGTTATGAGTTTTGTGTAACAGTTTTGTTGCGTAAAACTCATAACTACTGGTCTCAGATTGCAAAATGGAACATGTCGGTATAGGCTGTAACGCAAGCTTTTTAGCCTCAACGCAAAACTTGTAATAGCAGTGCTATGGTAATCCCACTTCATTTTTTTGAGTGCGGGACTGACGTTACGTTACAGGCTAAAATGCTTGCGGTACAGCTATACTGACAAGACCCGTCTTGGTCATTTTTTTCAGCGTTAAAACACGAATGCAAAACTCGTAATCTAGGTGATAGTGTTTTACTCTTTTTTGAATAGAAATATTTAAAGTGATGGTAAACTCTCCCCTTTTTAAAATCAGATCTGGAATGTAAGCGCTATTTTAGATGGAGTTTAATTCATTAGCTGTAATGAAGATGCAGTATAACATGCTTTTTAATATAGATATGAAATTCAAATACTGCATGCACCTCCGCCCACTGCAAAAGTAAAATTTTCTGTGAGCTAACAGATTGAATTGTTGTCCAATCAGCGCTCTCCCCATATGGCACTTTTGTTGTAGCTAGAGCATTGATTGGAGAGTAATTCAATCATTTAACTGACAGGAAAATTGACTTTTGAAGTGGGTGGTGTAACGTGGGGTATTTGAATTTTATATCTATATTAATAACTAAGTTATAGCGCATCTTCATTGCACATGATGAATAAAACTCCATCTAAAATAGCGCTTACATTCCAGATCCGATTTTAAAAAGGGGAGAGTTTACCATCACTTTAACATTCCAATGTTCTTCAACTAGAAGAGAATGTTCTTTTTATATATTGCACTCACTTGCAAGTACACAGCTAAGATTAAAAGCAATAATGCAAGAGATAGTTATCACAACTGGCCAAATGGGTCAAGCCCAGGAACCACATCAAGGTCTCTCCTATCCTGGTCCCTAATAAAGTCAAACAATGCATGCTCTTAATCAAACAAACTGGGATTCACCCAAGGGTGCACATGCTTATGTAATCTCCCTAGACACATACAAAAACACAGAAGGGGACTGCACTTTCAAACTGGACCAGGTACACATCCCATGACCCTGTAACATGCACAGTCCTGGGTGCTCAATAGCACTGACAGGTTGCTGCATAGTCTCCAGAGCCCCAGGCAGTTAACCCCAGACAGGTCTGGGTGCAAGGCCCATAGGGAAAATTGCAAAACAAATTAATACAACACACAGAGGAAGTCTGGCACTCACTTACAAATACACATCTAAGATTAACCCCTTAAGGAGCGGGCATTTCAGACTAAAACTTCCCCAAAAAAACCAGAGCAATTTTAGCATTTTTGCCATCACTTCATTTAAACAGAAATAGAGTCTTGTTTTTTGTGTTTTTTATTTACCTATCAAAACTATGTAATGTATGACGCTGGTCCTCAAGGGCTTAATGACCAGCGCCGTACAGTGTACGGCAGTGGCACTGGTCGTTAAGGGGTTAAAAGCAAAAATGGAATAGATAGTTACCGCATCTGTCCAAATGGGTCAAGCATGCATTGAGAGCACTGATAGAACATTTCTCAAGTCTAAACTCATAGGGCCAAATTACAAGTGGAGCACTGAGCATTAACTGTGCTAAAAGTAAGATTTTTTGGCATATCACGTTGCACTCATATTACAAGTTGAAAGTAAAAGTTATTGCTCTCGTGCTAACCTGACGTGCGTAAAAAGCTGAACTTAGAATATCCCATGCAATAACCTATCCCCCCTATAGATTTCAATGGAACAAAAAAAGCTGAAAACCTGATTGCACATTCTCAAGTGCGCTAACCCGACATGAAAATATGAATATTTCACATTTCAGTGTTCTTCACATAGAAGAATATGTTCTATTTAAAGGGACAGTCTAGGCCAAAATAAACTTTCATGATTCAGATAGAGCATGTAATTTTAAACAATTTTCCTATTTACTTTTATCACCAATTTTGCTTTGTTCTCTTGGTATTCTTAGTTGAAAGCTTAATCTAGGAGGTTCATATGCTAATTTCTTAGACCTTGAAGCCCACCTCTTTCAGATTGCATTTTAACAGTTTTTCACCACTAGAGGGTGTTAGTTCACATATTTCATATAGATAACACTGTGCTCGTGCACGTGAAGTAATCTGGGAGCTGGCATTGATTGGCTAGACTGCAAGTCTGTCAAAAGAACTGAAAAAAGGGGCAGTTTGCAGAGGCTTAGATACAAGATAATCACAGAGGTTAAAAGTATATTATTATAACTGTGTTGGTTATGCAAAACTGGGGAATGGGTAATAAAGGGATTATCTATCTTTTAAAACAATAAAAATTCTGGTGTAGACTGTCCCTTTAATCATAAATAAATATTTCTACATATATCTGATGATTTTTGGTACACTACATATCTATAAATAACAAACACTAGCATAATAGCTTGTCCTATGGCTAGTTACCACCAAACTCTCCATAGAACAAGCTATTGAACTGTTCGTTCCTGGTAGAGCGCTTCTCTCTTTGTATGCATTTGAATAATGACCCCTAAGGGTGATAGGGGAAACCAGACGTGGATTCCTTGCCCAGTGAAGCTTAGAGGAATATGGAAGTGGAGGGCCCTCTAGTGGGCCTGTAGCAAAATTAAGGGATAGCTGACTTGAAGTCTGGAGGTTTCTAGAGTGTGTGTATGCTACAATGTTGCAAGTGGGTGGGCGGGTGTACCTCTTGCCTTTATAGGGTCCTGCTCCAGTGGATCCGGCCTCTTCCTGCCTCCAGACTTCGATGAGAAATTTCTGCAGAGCTGGTCTTCTTCCACTTAGGCCTCAGCTGTCATGAAGCGTTCTAGGCGAACCTCTTTGCCTCCCAGGAGATACAGGGATGCTGTGGTGGAGCCTTCTAGGAGGAAGAGACCTGGAGGAGAAAAAGGAACATCAGATCCTGAAAATGTGGTACCCCCTACCCCCCAGATTAGGGCATCCAATAGGCCCACTATTGCTGCTAAGCAAGCTGCTAGAAGGGAGTTGAGTTTTCCCCCTAAGAACAGGTGTGGGGCTAGGGCTGGCACTAGGGCCGGGGGGAGTGAGTCTAGGGCTGCGCAGGGAGGGGTTAGCAATGAATTAGCCCAGGCCTCTGCTAGGGCTCTGACAGGCGAGGGGGCTGTGTCCACTCGTGAGAGTGAGGTGGCAGCTTGGCTACAGCAGGTTCCGGCGCTCCCGCCGGGTGCTCTAGCCGCCGTCCTGTCCCTTGCGCAGTCCCTGGCTTCTACCATGGGGCCGGGCGATGCGCTGCAGGGGCGGGATGTGGCTGGGGGGTCTGGAGGTAGCTGTGGCTTGCCAGGCCAAACGAGCGTTGGGCCTTCTATGTCGGCGGGGCGTGGCCACGCCCCCGCACGTGACGCGCGACGCGACTCCTCCCCTTCTGACGGATCTTCCGTGGGTGAGGAGCGTGGTCGCACGCGAGCCAGACGCCGCCCTGCTTCGAGACCGAGGACGCCGACCGGAGTAGCTCCAAGTAAGTTGGGGAGACTCCGGGTGGCGACGACGGTCGCAGGGGGCGGGGGGGCGGGTGAGGGCCCGGCAGTTCAGCGAGAAGGAGGCATGAGGCAGGAGCAAGCAGACCGGAGAGGTGCCATAGGCGGGGGCGCAGATGACGTCACCGCAGGGGTCAATGCTGTAGTGGTCAATCGGGCACGGGGCCCAGGGCAGCAATCGATATCCAGCATTCAAGGGGGGGCTACTCAGGCAGGGGTTATTTTAGCTCACGGCTCTGGGCAGCAACCTTTTAGGCAGGCTGGGGCAGATGAGTTATCTAGAGTGAGGGGTATAGGCGCACATGACGCCGACATCATTGTGGCTAGGGAGGTGGTAAGGCCAGGGCCTAGTCAGGGTATGAACAGGTACAGAGGGCAGAATGTGGGCGCAAATGACGCCGGTACCTCTCAGGGCCTCCTGGGCACCAGGCAACAAGCAGAAGACAGGCTAGGTGCTGGCAGGGGTCAGAATTTGGCATTAAGGCCGGAGACTAATAGGAATGGCCAGGGATCAAGTGGGTCCAGTGAATCAGCGAATGGGCAGCAGAGCCAAGCAAGGGGTGTGATTGTAGGCATGGATGGCGCACAAATTGCTGCGACTGTGCAGCGGGAAGTGAGAGAGTGTGTGAGTCAGGCGCTGGGGGCTCAGGAGGAGCTGATTAGGAGAGCTGTGGCGTCTGCATTGGGGGTGCATGAGAGGGCACGGGTTGGCGAAGGGGAGGGCTGTTCCCCATCTGGGGCCCTCATTGCCGCTCAGAGTACTCCCCAGTCTGCTTTTTCTTCACAGGTCCCTACGGTTGAGGAACGCAGGATGCAGGCTGGCACAAGTAGTCAGATGGCAGCTTCTGGAGCCGTTGGGGGGTCTTCTACATCTGCAGCAGTTGCTGGTCCATCAAAACCTTCTAGTACAGTGCAGCTTCCATCATCGGAGGGCGCATCGCTGACGCTACCACAGGCCGGTGAGTGTAACATCACTGACATCACACACACGAACATGGGTTCTTCCTCTAGTGACTCTGGCTCTGATAGTGAGGCGGGGCTGGGTTTAGTGGGAAAGGGACAGCAGCAGATGTTCAGGATGATAAAGAAGTTGGTGGCAGCTCAGGTTCAGGCGAAAGCAGGCGCACAGGGCGTAGTTGAGGGCGACTCTGCAACCCAGGTTGCGGAGGCGGCGGTAGTAGCCGCAGGCCAAGTAGCTCCTCGGAAAGTGGCGGTGCATGGGGACTCGTACCCGTGTCTTGTCCACTCGCTATATGGGCACCTGAAAGCGAAAGTTATCAAAAAGATACAGGAAGGTAGATATGTGAATATCTACGAGCTCTCTCCAGAAGCTTGCAGGGCCAAGGAGAGGGCGGCCGATGGCTCTGGCCCCAAAAAGGTGCGGCGTCAGGAGACGTACGAGGAGTGGCAAACAGGTTATAGGATATTGGCGTCTTGCTACGTGGATAGGTGGCCGACTCAGGGGCATAACCTCTTTAAATATCAAGACACTATTGGCGATATTTACAAGAGATTTAAAGAAGGCGCATGGCGGGATTACGATGTAGCATTCCGCAAGAAAATGGTCGGCAATCCTATATTGCAATTTGGGACACAGGATATGCACCTGTGGTCCAAATTGGGGCGCGAGAGGTCCACCTCACCACCGGCGGTGGCTAGGCCTGGATCCCAGCGGTCCTTACCCCGCCAGAAGAGACGCGGGAGGGAGTGCTGGAAATTCCAGGACAAACAGTGTGACAGGGGAGCGAATTGCTCCTTTCGTCACATCTGCAAATTTTGCAGTGGACCACACCCAGGGTCTGAGTGCGCGAAAAGGAGGGACGCTAGCGCACCCTTCCAGAGTAGTAGAGGGGGGGCTGGGGTCAAGGGCCCCAACTCCACTCAAAATTGAGAGGATGGCGCCTTGGTTGGCGCTATACCCTGATGGGGAGGCGGTGGTGCTCCTATCGTCAGGGTTGAGAGAGGGTTTCAGGATTCCAGTTAATACCCCGGTAACCGGGTCATGCGTACACCGCAATTTGAAGTCGGCTTCTGAATTCCCCCACGTGGTGAGGGAAAAGCTGGCGAAGGAGTTGAGACTGGGGAGGGTAGTTGGGCCGTTCAGAGAACAGCCTCTACCGGATCTGGTGGTTTCCCCCTTGGGAGTGGTGCCCAAGAGAGAGCAGGGTAAGTTTAGGCTTATCCATCACCTTTCGTTTCCCAAAGGGGCGTCAGTGAACGACGCAATAGACCCAGACCTCAGCTCGGTGCACTACCAATCTTTCGATGATGCACTGGAGGTGGTCCGGTCACGGGGTCGGGGGGCGCTAATGGCTAAGCTGGACATCGAGTCGGCTTTCCGCTTGCTCCCGCTTCATCCTTCTTCCTTCAGGTTGATGGGTATGAAGTTCGAAGGCGAATTCTTCATTGACAGGTGCCTGCCCATGGGCTGCTCATTGTCGTGCGCCCTGTTTGAGTGCTTCAGCTCCTTCTTACA
The DNA here is from genome assembly GCF_027579735.1 of Bombina bombina. Classification (NCBI taxonomy): domain Eukaryota; kingdom Metazoa; phylum Chordata; class Amphibia; order Anura; family Bombinatoridae; genus Bombina; species Bombina bombina. The sequence continues at coordinate 1,083,616,943 of NC_069499.1, read as the reverse complement.
CTGGGTGGTACAAGAGGCATCTGGGGGCGGGGCTGTGGCCCACTATCTAGATGATTTCTTGCTGGTAGGGGGGGGCCGGTAGCGACGAGTGCGCCAGGTTGATGAGGGTAATGCAGGAGGTTACGACCGATTTTGGGGTCCCTCTTGCGGGGGAGAAAACCCAGGGCCCATGCACTTGCCTGACATTCCTGGGCATAGAGATAGACACAGTAGAATCCCTATGCAGGCTCCCGAAGGATAAAGTCGACCGCCTCCTGGAGGCGGTTCAATCGGCGTGCCGCGCGGAGTACATCTCCATCAAGGAGCTGCAATCGCTATTGGGCCTCCTTAACTTCGCAGGCAGGGCCATTCCCATGGGGAGGGTCTTCAATCGCAGGCTGGAGGCCCAATTGAAAGGGCCGCGGGGGTTCAGGCATAGACGCCGGGTGACGGACCAGATGAGGGACGACCTAAGAATTTGGGAGAAGTTCCTGGTCCATTTTAACGGGGTATGCCTTTGGAGGGCTGGGCCCATCTCTAACCAATCCCTGCACCTGTTTACGGATGCAGCTGGGGGGTTTGGCTATGGCGCATATCTGGACGGGGATTGGAGCGCGGAAGCTTGGCCAGAGAATTGGTTTGTCTCAGGTCTCACGCGTAATTTAGCACTGCTGGAACTTTTCCCCATAGTCGTTGCAGTCGAGCTGTGGGGGGAGAGACTGGCCAATCGGTCGGTAATATTCTGGTCAGACAACATGAGCGTGGTGTACGCCATTAACAGGTTGTCTGCAGCTTCGCCGGTAGTGGTAACCTACCTGCGACACCTGGTCTTGCGGTGCTTGCAGCTTAATGTTCGCTTCACTGCTCGGCACGTGCCAGGGGTTAGCAATGTTATAGCTAATGCATTATCTAGATTTCAATGGGATCAGTTCAGGAGGGTGGCCCCGAGGGCAGCGGCGGAGGGTCTAACATGCCCTCCTTTTCTTTGGCAGCTGGCGGAGGTTGGGAGACCGTTCTCCCCCTAATCAGGGCGTCACTCGCTCCTAAGACGTGGGCGACGTACATGTCGCACTGGAAGGCGTGGGAGCGCTTCAGTGAACAGAAGGGTTTCTCAGTCCATCAGGCGTCTCAGGTACACGTTTTAGAATGGTTGGCGTGTCTGAAGCTAGAGGGTGTGTCGAGGTTGTCAACTCTCAGCAGGCTAGCGGCTTTGTCGTTTTTCAACAAAGCCTTGGGCTTGGCAGATTACACTAGTGCTTTCTTAGTAAGGCAGATCTTGAAGGGGTGGGGTCGGCTGGCCCCACCGCTCAAGGATCAGAGGGAACCAATCACGTCTGATAGATTGCGGTTGATGGTAGGCAAGCTGGGGGTCGTATGCCGCTCTTCCTACGAGGCGTGTTTGTTTCGGGCGGCTTTCGCGCTGGCGTTCGCAGGGGCACTCAGAATAGGGGAGGTCGTTTCCGCTTCTACAAAGGCGGAACGGGGCGGTATTAAAATGGAGCATGTGAGGTCCTCCGAAGACGGTGTCCTTCTGCTCATTCCACGATCCAAGACGGATCAAGAGGGAAAGGGGGCTTGGTTACCTTTAGCCAGAAATGAATTCCAGGACTGCTGTCCGGTGCAGAGCGTGGCGGAGTATTGCCGCATTCGCCCGGAGGGAGCGCATCAGTTTCTCGTCCACGAGGACGGTAGCTCACTTTCGGCATTCCAGTTCCGCAGAGTGCTAGCCAAGGTGGCGGCGGCAGCGGGATTAGATCCCTCTAAGATTGCCCCGCATTCGTTTCGGATCGGGGCGGCGACTAGCGCAGCGGCTAGTGGGTCATCTAAGGCGGTCATTAAGAAACTGGGGCGGTGGAAGTCAGAGCGCTATAGGGGCTACATCCGCCCTCTGAAAGACTAGTGCTTGGGGGCGGGGTTGGGTGGTCCTTCCTGTCACCTCCTCGGCCGGGAGGGGGGGGAGGCCTACTGTGGTCATAGGGCAGCATTTCATTGTCCCCATCCATGTTGTTTTAGGTAAAGTAAGGACCCCAGTGCGCGTGTGGATTATTGGGCATTCCTTTATCCACTGGGCGGCTATCAGGGCACATCAATCCCCGGGCGGGCAGCAGCTAGGAGTGGCGACTTCCAGGGCTAACATCCGCTGGCTCGGCCGCAGGGGTTTAAATTGTAGCGAACTTCCCTCATTGTTACAGGATGCGCATAGGAGGTGGGGAAAGCCTCAAGTGATTGTGGTGCATTTGGGGGGGAACGACCTGGGATCCATCCCAGTGTTGGATTTGATACGGATTATGATTGCGGACATAAAGTGGGTGTGCACGTGGATCAAGGACGTGCGGATTGGATGGTCTAAAGTGGTTGCACGGCTGCGGTGGCGTCACATCGTCACGCAGAAGGCAGCGTATAACGTCCGCAAGAAAGTAAACAGGGAAGTGGGAAGAGCGGTCACGGCCGTAGGAGGTTTTGTCATCAGACATGACACTATCACGGCCGACAAGAAGGCCCTTTACCGACCTGATGGGGTTCACCTGGCGGACGCTGGGTTGGACATTTTTCTGGCTGACATTAAGAAAGCCATCTCATTGGTTATTTAAATTGGAAGTTGTCAATTTCACTAGTTAATTTAGTTGAAGTTCAGGCTATGGTTGGTATCTGACCGTGGTTATATATGTAAAAAAAAAAAAAAAAAAAAATTTTGTATAATTGTTTTATATGTTGATGTTATTTAAGGGCTATGTTGGTTGAGGGTGGCGGCGAGAGTTGATGTTCTCTCGTGGCGGTCGGTCAAGGCCCTGGGAGCGGGTACAGAGAGAGCAGAGTGACGGCCCGAACACAGGGGGAGGTGTCGCCCACTAAGTGCCGGCTTAGGGGTTCCTCTCCCTTTAAAGAGCTGCAGGCCGAAGAGCTCTTCGTAACGAATCTCTCTCGCTGTACCAATGAGCGTGCGCAACCCTGTGCCACGCTGCAGACATCGGAGGGGCCTTGACCGGCAATCAGTAGGGGTTAGCTAGTTAGAAGAAGATGCCGCCACCAACTGGAATGAACTTGTTACAAGTTCATTCAGAGGTTGAAATTTGCTGCCTAAGTATTGGCTAATTTAGGCAGAATTAAATTTGGTTTATTTAATAAACGCGACCGTGACCGGTCTTTTCCCCAAGCAGTTGTGTTGTGTTTTTATTTTATTATTAGAACGTAGGACGTAATAGGAGGTTTATCCCTTATGGAAGTGGAGGGCCCTCTAGTGGGCCTGTAGCAAAATTAAGGGATAGCTGACTTGAAGTCTGGAGGTTTCTAGAGTGTGTGTATGCTACAATGTTGCAAGTGGGTGGGCGGGTGTACCTCTTGCCTTTATAGGGTCCTGCTCCAGTGGATCCGGCCTCTTCCTGCCTCCAGACTTCGATGAGAAATTTCCCCGCCCGCCCGACCCTGGATGAAGGTATGTGGCGGCAGTTAGGTTATGGGTAAGTCTGCCCTCGGCGGGGGTAGGTTTAGTTGAACCAGCCCCATAAGCCCGAGGTTTTAAGATAGTCAACCACCTCTCTCAAACGTGTTGGATGACTCGTTGGGAGGGGACGCCTTACCGGGTTGGTAGAATTGTGCCCTAGCTGGCGGTCGGTCAAGGCCCTGGGAGCGGGTACAGAGAGAGCAGAGTGACGGCCCGAACACAGGGGGAGGTGTCGCCCACTAAGTGCCGGCTTAGGGGTTCCTCTCCCTTTAAAGAGCTGCAGGCCGAAGAGCTCTTCGTAACGAATCTCTCTCGCTGTACCAATGAGCGTGCGCAACCCTGTGCCACGCTGCAGACATCGGAGGGGCCTTGACCGGCAATCAGTAGGGGTTAGCTAGTTAGAAGAAGATGCCGCCACCAACTGGAATGAACTTGTTACAAGTTCATTCAGAGGTTGAAATTTGCTGCCTAAGTATTGGCTAATTTAGGCAGAATTAAATTTGGTTTATTTAATAAACGCGACCGTGACCGGTCTTTTCCCCAAGCAGTTGTGTTGTGTTTTTATTTTATTATTAGAACGTAGGACGTAATAGGAGGTTTATCCCTTATGGCTGCAGCTCACTGACGAGGCCCATAGGAGGCCGAAACGATTGTCTGGGGTTGTCATGTTCCCTGTTCAAAGGAGAATTACCTGGTATTTCAGGGTTGGACTGACCTTACTTGGCTGGATCAGACTGATATGTTTCAGGAAAGTTTTCCTTTGTGAAAAGCAGAATAGGTCTAAAAGAGGTTGCTCCTAGGTGGTGACTCGCCATAGAACAAGCTATTGAACTGTTGTTCGTTCCAGGGAGAGCGCTTCTCTCTTTGTATACAATATATACTGTATCTATACCTATACCTATATATATATATATATATGTACAGATGATTATATATAGGTTTAGATATATACAGACACCCATGATAAACCCCTTTTCGCTTGTGCATAGCTGTTAGCGTTCGACTCATTATATAGCTCATAGTTTAAACAGTAGAATATGAAATTAAATTAATACCAGGGGCAAGGTCTACTTATTTTTCTGGAAATTTCTACAGCTTGTGACATGATAGATAACCTACTGTCCTTAAATTATTTTCACACCTTTGTATTCTGTGTCACAATATTTTCATGACTTATCAAGAACACTATGGGAACAAATACAATCCTTTATAAAAAAATATATCAAATAATGTATCTACAAAAATTCCCATAAACTGTATTGCTGATTTTCTATTTATAATTATTAGATTCATTTTTCCAAAGGATTGTGATCAACCCCTACTTTAGAATCTTTTTCCATGTCCATTTACATTCTATTTCAGAGTGCCAAGCGGTTAAGTCAAGGATGACTTACACTTCTTTGTCAATATATTTTCCTTTGGGAAACATAGACTTATTTTGGGTGCAGTGTCATCTCTATGACTAAGACATTAAAATCTAATCCTTCCCTTTAGACATTTCTTCATACTTTCTCAGTCAGCTCATCAACTGTCTCTCCAAACTTTTTCAAGGATGTTGTCAAACTAACTACAGCTTAAATATCTCAGAACTGGATTTTCTATTTATGACCTCCAATTGACCACATAACCAACACCAACATTTTGATTCATGGCTGAGGATTCTGTAATAATCACTTCTTCCCGGTCAATTGTCTGTGCGATACCCTTTATTAATCAAAACTCAAGGACTTACAAAATCCTGCAAGTCTCATTTATGTAACTCACAATTTCCCACCCAGCACACATAGCCAAAATGTTATTACACTCTTTCATCTTGTATTGACTACTGTAATCTAATGGCCTCCTGAACATCTGCCGCTCTTGTCTTGTCAATATGAATGTCTATGGCAGATTCATTATGACAGATTCATTCATGTATCTAGCCAGACAACGCCAGCTGTACCACTTTGAAAGTTGCTTTACGTGCTACACATATGGCCTTACACACAACATTATCTAGATCCTAATGGACCCATTTTAGCAATACATATTTAATTTGATACCTTTATATTGCATTATAAAACATTATCGCTAACTGCCACAGTCCAGAATAATATCTACTGCAACCTCCACCCACAATACAGTTATGCAATGTGTCTAAGGGATGGTGGGTGGTCATTAAATTAGAAAACTGCCTGCCTTTTCTACAAAAAAAGAAAATAAATAGAAATAAAGAAATCTTTTACTAAGGGAAAGGTGGAAGAACAGGAGTGCAGAAGAGTATGTTCTTTGAATTGTACAATTACATAGTAATTTGTGATAAATGTGGACCTTTTTGTTTAAGATACCTACCTGAAATTTGAATATTTGTTCCTTTAAACCCTGTAAACAGGATAAATACATAGTTAAACCTGTGCTTCTGTGCTACTCCATATGAGGATATAGTTAATGAGCAAATTAGAAATATGCATACAAGCGCTCTAATCACTGGCAATATCCTCCTCTAAAGAAGAACGGAAGTGTTCCAGGAGTGTAGCTTTGACTATGGGCCTCAGTTATGAACTTGCGGGAGGACAAGGTTTCTGTCTAAGATACCTGTTTGTCAGAGAACAAGCAGCATCCATTAACTACACTTATTTTTGTCCAAGTATCTGCTTGTGCAGTGACACCTCCTGCTGGGCTAATCAATCACCTCTTGCTACTGTTGCATGAACTAGTCTACATGGCAGCTGACTCCACATCTTGATAAACTGGCCACAGGACACATTTTAGAGGCCTATTTGCATAAATGTTACTGATTCATTAAAGCTCTATTCATCACTATTATATAGTCTGTGACCAGGGCAGACATTTACATGTATATTTACATAATCTATGATATCCAGTACAGCTAAGGAGATCTTCAGGAAAAGTAAGATCAGGATCTCAACATCTAGAAATGCTGTGTAGGAATCTCTTTCTTTTAATCTTTGTTTTTTTAATCACAGTCGTAGTATCCTGATTGTCACTATCAGTAAAGGCATCTTCATACACAGGTTGTCGAAAGGGATAGCACATTTGTGGGTTCAAAAGAAACCATTTGCGATTTGAAACCATTCTGATCACTGCTAAACAATGTGCATGCCATTTGTATCTAGGCATGATCGCATACTGATCATTTTTGCTCAATGACTATTCAAACTTTCAATATTTTAAAAATATTGCTTTTGTTTTAATATTTACTTTTATTGATTGTAAAAGCCCCATTTTCCAGTTTGGTTTGATATACTGTACATCTGAAAATAAGAAAAAACTACAGGTTTCTTTTAGAAGGACTTTTCCAAACTTCTTTAAAGTGAAGGTCAATTTTTGCATATTGCAATACACCACTGCAAACCTTAAAATACAAATATTACAGTCGCTAAGTTTATATTTATATAAAATTATTCGTTTTCACAAAAAATGTATATATATAGTACCTCCGGTCTCGCTATTCGCTCCGCCCCTACCACACTTCCTTATTTATCTGTTGTGACGTCGCTGTAGTTCCTACAAGCGGACTACGCTCGTGCACAACAGTATTTTCTAAATGCGCATGCGTTTCGTACACCCAGTAGCGCATGCGTTGAAGTAAAAATCATTACTTTATATTCAATGAATATGTCCGCAATAGCTTTGAAAATATGCAGGAAAGATCGTAATCAGTCTTACCATTTTTTTAAAATATTTTGCCTCTGCTGCGATCGAGCGTAGTCGTGGATACAATGTATCAAGAGATTGTGAGAAGGGACAACGCATGCGCGTAGCGTGAACGAGCAGGAGGACGATGATGTGTATTTTTAACGCATGCGCAGAACTTCGTAGTGACGCGAGAGAAAAGGGGCTGGATGCCACGGGGTTAGACCATATATTGGATACCAGGAATGTCACTCAATAACGGGAGTATGGCGGGCGGTTAATACGAAGACAACAGAGAGGAATTAAAAGGTGAAAATAAATAATGTTAACAATAAATATCAATAAATTGATGAATGAACATAACTATTAATTTGAGTCAGCTATTGGAAAAAGTTAAGCAATGCTCCTGACTTGACCTTCACTTTAACTGGATTTTACCAGTACTGAAAGTGCAAAACGTTACACTGCTCCATTGCAATATTGTAGATGCAAAAAAGATGTAAGTTTGAGCCTTCATGAACGTGTTTTTAAAAAGGAAATGCACGTTCATAAAGGGCGTTTTTAAATGGGATCTGGCCTACGCAAATGTAAAGTCCAAACGTTCATGACCATGCGTTTTACAGTTATTTTGCCTACATTATTGTACTCCTGGTCACAAAGGCATATTCACGTTTGAATACTGGATTTTTATTTCAGTATCTGTGCATTTTATTCTTTATAGTAGTGTCTATTACATGCAGTTATATGAAAATGGGTGTATACTGTCCCTTTAAATAATGTAGGTGCAAGAACTGTAAAATGCATTGTTATGAATGTGTTTGAACTGTGTGTTCATAAAAGAACGATTCAGTTTTTTCACTTAAAAACAAACATAAAGGCACAATCTTGTTTGAACATCTTTTTTTTTTGCAGCTACAATATTGCAATGAATTGGTTTTACATTTTATAGGTTTAGAATCCAGCTTTAGAAAACGAGAGTTTTTCTAATAGAAACCCATAGTCTTACTGTTTCCAGAATATAGTCATTGAGCAAACATGCTCAGTACACCAATCATGCCTATATACAAATCAAACTAAAGGTATAGGAAAGCCAATAATAAACTTGCATAAATCTGATAGAGCATGTAATTTTAAGACACTTTTAAATTCACTTCTATTTTCATATGTGCTCTGTTCTCTTGGTATCTGTTGTTGAAAAATAACATGTACATATCCTACGCTACTGGGTGCTAACTGCTGATTGGTGCCTGTACGCAGTTGTCTCTTGTGATTGGCTCACTAGATGTTTTAAACTAGCTCTCAGTAGGGCATTACTGCTCCTTCAGCGAATGATATGAAGAGAATGAAGCAAATTGTATAATAGAAGTAAATTGGAAAGTTGTTTAAAATTGCATGTTCTATCTGATTCAGGAAATAAACATTTCATTTCTCTTTAAGATTGTTTAGCAGTGATTAGTAAGGATTCAGATTAATCTCACTCATGTAAATGAGCATTTCCCTTACACACTGAATAAAGGGGTCATTCAAAATATAACTTTTCTTTGACCTTAAGAGGTGTGAAAGGGTCATTGTAAAGATCACTTTCTGGAGGATTCCCTGTTTCTATCCTGATAACAAACAAAACATGTTTTTGGGGACTGAAATATGCTGGAGCTCACTAGAAATGAAAAAATGTTTCTTCAGGGGGTCAATAGCTTGGGGTTGACCCTATAATTAAAGAAGGAAATGTATTTAAACATAAAAGGCTAGATTACAAGTGGAGCGCTAATTTATCATGCACCTGCAAATGGGAAAATTCACCCATTTGTGGGCACAAGATAAATAACCAGCCATTACAAGTGGCTGTTTTTTGCTGACGGGCGCTTGCGGGAGCAATTAGTGCACCAAAAATGAACCAGAGGTCAACTGCCCCCTCCAAAAAAAAATGTTTAGTGTCTTTATAAAAATAAAAAATTGTAGCATCTTTTTTTTAATTAAAGCAGTAAGCAGTTTTTGGGGGCTAAATTTGGTGGTTTTGGGGTATTAGAAAAAAACTGCACTGAAAAATGCCTTTGCATTGCGGTCTATGGGAACTGTGTGTTCCCTTTAAATATATATATATATATATATATATATATATATATATATATATGCTTATATACATAAAATGTATGTTAATATGTATATATACACAAATATATATATGTACAGTATCTCAAAAAAGTGAGTACACCCCTCAAATTTTTGTAAATATTTTACAGGCTGTACATTCACTACTTTACATTGTAGCAAAGTGTCATTTCTTCAGTGTTGTCACATGAAAAGATATAATAAAATATTTACAAAAATGTGAGGGGTGTACTCACTTTTGTGAGATACTGTATATAATCATATGCATATATATGTTAAATTGCTGCCCATCGCTGCGCATTTTACCCCGTACCCCTTCGATGCACTAGTTCTCATCTGTATCTCACAGCATGAGAACGTGACTCCCATTGGAGAACGATGCCTCTATGCAACGAGAACGCACTTCACATGTAATACCAGCGCACATTTGCTTGCACTAGTATTACTAAGTTGAGCGCAAATATTGCTTTCACAGAACCGATATTTTGCGCTCCACTTGTAATCTAGCCCAAAGTCTTTTCACAAAGCATTATCACCTAGATTACAAGTTGTGTGCTAAATCCGGTGCGTAAATAAAAATTTAGCGTTACCGCACTTTCCATAGTGCTGCCATTACAACTTACAAAAAAGCCTTCTTGTGTTGTGCGATATGGTGCTATAAGCTCTATACCGCACAAAAGCCAAGTCCTGACATGCCGTGCTCATGCACGTATTCCCCCATAGAAATCAATGGAGAAAAAGTGTTCGAAAAAAAATAACACCTGCGATTGCAGAATGGCGATCACTATAACCCAATCCCCATTGATGTCTAGGGAGATAAGAAAGTTTATTATAAATCTAACACCCTAACATAAACCCCTAGTCTAAATATCCCTAATCTGCCGCCCCGACATCTCCAACACTAAATAAAGTTATTAACCCCTAAAACGCCGCCCCGACTTCGCCAACTCTAAATAAAGTTATTAACCCCTAAACCGCTGCCCCGACATCGCAGACACTAAATAAAGTTATTAACCCCTAAACCGCCGCCCCTCGACATTGACTACACTAAATAAAGTTATTAACCCCTAAACCGCTGCCGCCAACATCGCAGACACTAAATAAAGTTATTAACTCCTAAACCGCTGCCCCTCGACATTGCTGACACTAAATAAAGTTTTTAACCCCTAAACAAATAAAGTTAGCTCTAATCCATCGCCCCCACATCGCAAATACTTAACTAAACCTATTAACCCCTGAACAGCCAAACACATACATCGTGACAAACTAAATTAAACTATTAACCCCTAAACCTAACACACGCTAACTTAAAATGTAAGTTAAAATTTTACTACCTTAAAATAAATAAAAACTTACCTGTGAAATAAAAAAAACCTAAGTTTAAACTATAAATAAACCTAACATTACTATTTTAACAAAATAAAATGTACCAAAAATAAAAAACCTAAATTACAAAATTAAAAAATCCTAACACTATGGAAAAAACAAAAAAACTTCTTTCTCCATCCCAGTGGCGCAGAGCGAAGGCGGTGCGGAGTGGAGCTGGAATGGTGACCACGCAGACATCTAACGTGGAGGGTCCTCTTCATGCGATCATCCGCCGCACACTGAAGGGTGAATGCAAGGTACCCGTTTTATAATGGGGTACCTTGCATTCCTATTGGCAAAAAATGTCAAATCAGCCAATAGGATGAGAGCTACTGAAATCCTATTGGCTCTCCCGGCGCCACCGGGATGAACAAAGAAGATTTCTCTGCGGTGGATCAAGATGAATCCGCCTGGAAGAAGACCTTCACGGCTGGACTTCAGGAATGGTGAGTACCTTTGTGGGGGTTAGTGTTAGTTGTTTTTTTTTGGGTGTTTTTTTTTTTAGATTAGAGCTTTTTTTATTTTTAAATGGGCAGCAAGAGAGCTGATTGCCCTTAGAAATGCTCTTTAAGGGGCAATGTGTAGCTTAGGTTTATTTTAGTTAGGTCTTTTTTATTTTGGGGGTTTGAGTGGGTTGGGGATTGAATTGTTAGGTGGGACTTTGTAATTTGTTTTCAAAAAGAGCTGATTTCTTTAGGGCAATGCCATACAAAAGGCCTTTTTAAGGGCCATTGGTAGTTTATTTTTAGATTAGGTTTTCTTATTTACTTTGGGGAGGCTTTTTTGTTTTATAGCGGTATTAGATTAGGTTTAATTTTATTTATGGATTGTTATGGTATAAGCTATAATGCTAACGGAATAGCCTGACCGCACAACCTGTAACCGGGGTAACCTGAAAATTCCACACTCAAAAGCCATTTTTTGAGTGCAGAATGGAGAGTTGCGGTATAGGCTAAAACGCTAGCGGTATAGCCGTACCGCCACAACTTGTAATCTGGGTGAGCTGACTATTCTGCTCGCAAAGACCAATTTTTCAGCGGTATACTAGGCTGCCCCTTTAAGCAATAATTATAGTGGTTGTGCACTTTAAAAATTGGTTTAATATACATTTGCTGAAAAAACAACTAAAATTCAAGTCCTGCCCTATTACATATTTTATTAATTATGTTATATCCACATTTATATAGTATGTCACCTCTAGTTATGTATTATTTTTGCCTAAACACAGCTTTAAAAAAAATACTACTTTTCTTTGGCTGCATTAGTAGCTGACATTGAGTATTATGATCTGACACAAGTAGAAAAACTTAACAGAAAAGCAGAAAAATGCATCTCAGTGTTTGTGATCAATTCAGATGCTTTCTGCTCACGCAGTGATATATATTTCTAGCTTCAAGGAACCAAACATTATTGGAAAGTTAATTTTTTTTCACAAGGTGCAAGGGCTAGCTGCAGACATGAACAGTAATAGACCTGCACATCTCTGCTTTATGGAGGCTGTAATTCTTTCCTGCAAAGTTACCTTGCCTAGTCCTATGAATTACTCTTACATTCTTGTGAGAGATATGGTATGAGGTATTTACTGCACACTCAATCCTGCTATCCGTAATTTATTGAGCTCAGCCTACTGCTGGATATGATAAAGAGCTGACTGTTCAAAAAAAAAAAAATGTGCATCTCAGTTATACAAATATTCAGTACCCTGTTGCCCTCCTGGAAATGACCAAAACAGATAAAAATAGGGCATTTATAATGCGTTTGCTGCACAGCAGTTAATCAAATGAAAGCAGATTATTAGAGAAGCTGATAGGTCAAGCCTTGGTTGCATCTGAATGCAACATATTTGATTTACAGTTTAGTTGATTAAATGCTGTGACTGTGTCACAAGAACATGACAGCTTTTCTAGCTTATATAGAAATGATTGTTAGATCCCTTCATAAAAGTTATCCAGCTTAGACCCAAATATAAAAAACATGAAAAGAGAATGCTTTATTAAAGGGATATGATACTCCAACATTTCCTTTAATGATTCAGATAAAAGGCCAGATTACAAGTGGCGCGCTAAATATTTATTTTGCTTGTGTGCTAACACCGCTGAAAGTAAACTTTTAATGCGGGCGAGTTAGTGTGTGTGATGAGAGTGAGAAGTGACATCACCGGATGGGGGCGGGGCTTAGGTCTGTTTGTCTATGTCGCAGTTACTAAGTGAGATCAATGCTACCAGATGTATATTTCCATGCTCTGCAATAAAATAGTGTTGTATCCTCTTTGCCGTGTCCTGCATCTCATGACATGGTGTCAGAAGTTCTTGCCTACGCTTCTGTTTCCTGATTGATGATGATGTCGAAGTTTACCCCACCTGAGCCTTTTGATTTTTCTCACCCTGCAGCTTGGCCCACATGGCGTCAGCGGTTTCAGCGCTTCAGGATTGCTTCCAAGCTGGACAAGGAGAGTGGTGAAGTACAAGTTAATTCTCTTTTATACTCTATGTTGAAAGATGTGGAGCCAGTGTTCAATGCATTTACTTTCCAAGAAGGGGAAGAATTTGACTTTGAAATAGTTATGAATAAACTCAGTGCCCACTTCGTGCCCAAAAGAAATGTGATTCATGAGAGGGCTTGTTTTCACAAACGTGCTCAGCGTGGGGGAGAATCTGTGGAGTCATTTGTGCGCAGCCTGTATGAACTAGCTGAATTCTGTGAGTTTGGTGTTGCTAAAGAGGAGCAAATCAGAGACAGAATAGTCATAGGAATTGCAGATGCTGAAGTCTCACTGAAGCTACAGTTAGAGTCTGATTTAACATTAGATGGGGCTCGCCAGAGTGAACTGGTAAAAAAGGAAAGTGCTGATCTGAGGTCTGAGATTATTGTGGATGAAGTGTAGCAGTTCAGGAGAGCTGCTAGTGAAAGGCACAGTGTGAGCGGTAGACCTAGGGCAACAGAAAGGCCCAGAAACGAATGTGCACAGCATGCCCGCTGCACACAGTGCAACCGTGCCCATGATCACAGTGTCATATGCCCTGCTAAAGACAAAAAATTTAGGAAATGTAACAGAATGGGCCATTTTGAAGTGGTGTGTAAAACTGAATATATTAAGGAGATGCAGGTGGATAGCGACCAGGAGGGTCAAGAAGTGTCCTTTGTAGGGTCTGTTGTTGAATGTCCGGGTTCAGAAGAAGATTGGAGGGTTACTATTACTGTAATGGGAGCCAAAGTTGCCTTTAAGATTGACACAGGAGCAGACATCACTGTAATGTCCCTTGCAGCATTCATAAAACTGCCTCGACAGCCCCAGCTGGCAAAAGTTACAACAAATGTCCATAGTCCTGGTGGCCACATTGATTGTGCGGGGAAATTTCTTGCTAATTCACCATGTGGGTGCATGTGATTAGAGGTCAATGTGTTAACACTTTATTAAGCAGAAAAGCAGCCTGTGGTTTGGGCCTAGTAGCCAGAGTGAATGAAATCTCAGAAGATATGTTTGGTGAATTGGGCCTACTGAATTGCAACCCAGTCCGTATATCACTTAAAGGTGACGCAGTCCCATACAGCATTACCACTTCCCGCTCATGCCTCAAGTGGAGAAGGAGCTTCTGCGTATGAAGAATATGGGGGTTATTGAAGAGGTTGTTGAAGCTACTGACTGGTGTGCCCCCATTGTGTCTGTTGCAAAGAAAAATGGGAAGGTACGCATCTGCGTAGACTTGAAAAGGCTGAATGAGGCAGTGAAGAGAGAGAGAGATATGTGCTGCTGACACTTGAAGACATAGCTCCGAAATTGGCTGGGGCGAAGTTCTCTACATTGGTTGCTTCTAGCGGCTTCTGGCAGATACTTCTAGATCCAAAGTGCTGCAAACTGACTACCTTTATTACACCTGTAGGCCGGTTTTGCTTCTGCAGATTCCCCTTTGGGATATCCTCTGCTCCTGAAATCTTTCAAAGAGAAATGAGTTCTCTCCTAAGAGATCATATGGGCACGGCAGTCGTCATGGATGACATCTAGGTGTATGGGTCTACATTGAAGGAACATGATCAGTGACTGAGCTGTGTGCTGCAGACTATTAGAGAGTCCAGGCTGAAGTTAAATAAAGAGAAATGCCATTTTAGGAAAGCTGAGTTATCTTACTTTGGATATATCATCAATGGGGATGGCATCAAGCCAGACCCAGAGAAAATTTGTGCTATTGAACAGATGAAAAGTCCTTCTGATGTACATGAGCTGAAACAAATATTGGGCCTTGTAAATTATGTGGGAAGGTTCCTCCCAGATTTATCCGTTATAATACATCCTTTCACAGAGTTGCTAAAGAAAGATGTTGCCTGGGTCTGGGGACCTTCACAGGAAGAATCTTTTATGCAGTACAAGTCCCTGCTGGGGTCTGCCCCAGTGTTGGGGTTCTACGACCCTTCCAAAAAGACTGTGATTAGTGCTGATGTGAGCAGTTTTGGGTTGGGGGCCGCCCTCCTGCAGTTGAATGAGAACAAACTAAAGCCTATCGCCTACTGTTCCCGTACACTGATGGCTGCCGAGTCAAAATACGCCCAAATTGAGAAAGAGTGTCTGGCTGCAGATTGGGCCTGTGAGTGCTTGCAGCGTTACCTAGTGGGTTTAGAGAAATTTAGTCTGGAGACTGACCATAAACCGTTAGTCCCTCTAATCAACTCCTATGATATTGACAAAACAACCCTAAGATGCCAGAGACCTCTAATGAGGCTACACAGGTTCAAAGTTCAGGCAGTGCATGTGCCGGGGAAACAACTGGTTGTGGAAGATACACTTTCCAGGCTCCCGCTGGCTGCTGCTGAAGAGTCTTCAACGGAATCAGATGTGAAAGTATATGTAGATTCAGTTCTGGCCTCCAAATCCATTTCTTCAGGGAAGCTAGAACAAATAAAGAAAGAGACATATTTAGATACAGACCTTCAAGAAGTTATAAAGTACATAAAAGAAGGTTGGCCCGATAGTCGGGCAGCCTGGATGTCTTTAAGTTCTTACCAGTCAGAAAGGTTGCAGCTCATGGAGCAGGATTGGTTGGTGCTGTTCCAGGACTGCATTGTTATTCCTGTTAGCATGTGGCAGGAGATGTTAAACAGGATTCATGATGTCCACTTAGGCATTACAAAGTGCAGAGAAAGGGCAGCTATGGCAGTATGGTAGCCTGGGATCAGTTCCAACATTGCAGGCCATGTGTCAAAATGTGCCTTTTCCCAGGAACGCCGGCATACTCAGAGAAGGGAGCCCTTGATTTCTACTCTGCTGCCTGCAGGCCCGTGGCAGAAAATAGCTGCTGATTTGTGAGAACTGCACGGGAAAAAGTACCTAGTTGTGATCGACTACTATTCCAGGCATTTGGAAATTGCACCTTTGAATGAAATCACAAGTCAAGTCGTTATCACTCGTCTCAAGAGCTTGTTCGCCCGGTGGGGCATACCAATGGAGTTGGTGAGTGATAACGGAATGCAGTTCGCTTCCACAGAGTTCAGTTCTTTCAGCAGAGAATATGATTTTGTACATTCCACGTCCACCGCAGGCCAATGGAATGGCTGTAAGGGCAGTTCAAACAATAAAGTTCATTTTGAAGCAATCTGTGCCATACCTGGCCCTCTTGTCCTATAGGGTGACTCCCATTCAAGCCACGGGGTTTAGCCCGGCACCACTGATGCTAGAACGCCAGATTTGCACCACCTTACCCTCTGTGGGTGTCTTCCAGCCAACTAGCTCTATTCCTCGGGGCGAAGTCCTTAGGAGGGATGAAGAGGCAAAAAGGGGCTATTGATTCTTCTACGACAGGAGACATTCTGTGAGGCCCTTGCAGGAGCTGAAGGCGGGGCAAAGTGTCAGAATTAAATTGGATGATGAGAAGAAATGGAAGACGCCTGCTACAGTAATCGGACGCTCTCCAGAACCAAGGTCTTATGTAGTCCTTACTGATGGAGGGACAGTTACACGTCAAAATCAAAAACATATTCAGCCTGTACCTGAGAGTTTGGAACTGAATGCCTCAGTACCACTACCGGTGGGATCCCCTGTTTTAAGAGGGGTGCCTTCCCCTCAGCAAGATCACAGCGGGGATATGTCTTTGTCTCCAGCAGACTCTCAATCACATTCTTCGGTATCAGAGGACAGTTCATGTAGAGTTACATCAAGCAGAAGAGTGGTGAAACTTCTGGCCCGATATTGGGATTAACATTAGTTAGAGCAGTGACCAGAAATATGGGCAGAATAATCCCATGGTCACTGTGGACTAAGGTAGTCTACCCCAATGTTCAAGTCAGGATGTAATTCATGTTGTTTATACAGATATTCTCTTTAACTTGTTATTTGTTATATACTTTTCAAAACTGTTGTTGTATGCTTCTTGTATACCTTGTTATTTGTTGTATTCAAATGAAAAAATGTATGCCTTGTCCTTTGAAAAGGGGGAAGATGTGATGAGAGTGGGAAGTGACGACACCGGATGGGGGCGGGGCTTAGGTCAGTTTGTCTATGTCGCAGTTACTAAGTGAGATCAATGCTACCAGATGTATATTTCCATGCTCTGCAATAAAATAGTGTTGTACCCTCTTTGCCCTGTCCTGCTTCTCATGACAGTTACTACTTTTAACTTGTAATACACTTGCAAGTTAGCTTACTTTAGCATGTCACTTGTAATTTAGCCCAAAGTGTACAATTAAAAAAAACAAAAAAAAAGAAAACTTCCAAATTACTTTAATTATCAAACTGAATTTCCATTATCTTGGTACCCTTTTTTGAAGATCATACTTAGATAGGCCCAGGAACATGCATTTCTCTGTAGCACTATTTGACAGCCATTTTCATCAATGCTTTTATAGGGGCATGAAAGACAGAAAGATAGAGAGGACAATTTAAAAAAAAAAGTTTACAATTTATTAATTTTATCAAATTTACTTCTTTCTCTTGGTATCATGTTGAAAAGCAGGTGGGTAGAATCAGGAGCGTGCATATGCATCGGAAGCAAGACTACTTTAAACAATGTTACACATCTGCAAGAGCACCAAGTGGTAACAGTGTTTGCTGCCATGTAAAACTCCATACATATGTGAGCTGCCTACCTAGATATACCTTTAAACATGACCTCTCCCTAGCGAAGTTCCCCTTTTCAGCAAGCCCCATTAATTTCTAGAAGAAGAATCTCACAACTTAAAGGGACAGCCTTTTTTTAATGAATACACTGAGGTTGAAAATATAATAAAAAAATGCAAACATCAGAATATCCAATGGCTACACAATATCATTAAGAGACCAAGGGCAGATTCTAAAAGCTTTACTTGGGAAGACATGGTTTTTCCCGTATTTACTTGCAGAGGCTGTCGACAAGGAATTCTATAAAAAAAAAGGGCTGTCCCTGCGAGTTGCAAGATGTTTCCCATATAAAGTACTGGAGCTCACTGGAAAGGGAAACTCTGCTGGGAAGAGTGAAGTATTTAGGGAGCAGGGGGCGCACTTTAAAAATGAAATCCTGCAGCCAATACAAATCCTTTTAGTGTATAATATCTTACTACCGTCTCATTTTGCTATGCATGTGTTCTTCTGTTAGACTTAGAAGAAGTGTTTTGAGTATTTTGAAACAATGTTGCCACCCTTTAGTTTGCAAAAAAACAGCAACCTCTGCAGGGGTAAAACATTTATAGAATACGCCAGACCTAGGGGAGAAATTTCAGCAACGCCCATGGAACGCACCTGTTCCGCCCACCAGCAGGTGAAACTCATTTTACAATAATAAAAATAATACGCTTTGAATTTCACATGGATTTTTTTAGCATTTTTTGCATGTGCAGTGTAGTTTTAATATGATTCCTACTGCAAATTTTAAATCATTTAATTCTTGCACATTTTCACTACAAATTTAAATTTGTTCATAAAATAAGTTTTTTTTACAAAACAGAATTTTGTTACGCTTTTTAATGAGATTAAACAATAAAATGCTTTGCAGCATATTTTTATTTCAATATTTAATTTATTCGTTTTATACGATTCTTAAATAGATGTTTTTGTGGGTCCTATACTAACGTATGCTTGCTTGCCCTTTACGTACGGAAATGCAGTGAACACCCTTTTGCAAGACACACTGTCCTCATGGCAAAAACTGCAAGTATAAAAAAACAGCGCTGGCAAAAAAAAATATGAAATCTCACAAGCTTAAAGAGCTTTAAAGAACTAAGCCTCAAGACATTCCCCAAACTATTTTTAAATATAGTCCATGTCATTCTCCCAATGTTACTTAAAATAAGTATATCAGGATTGGAGAGAAAATGCCAAAATATTGATGTTCAGTTACAGAAATGTAAATGCAGGAAACTCATTGTACATTGCACATGCAGCATCATAGGGAGGGGCAGGGTTTTTATAATAGTAGCAAGTTGAAGCCGTTGAGAAAGCCAAATTATTAAGCACTTGTATACTAACTTGCATTAAGTCGGTTTATTTTTTATCCACAGTGACTTTAATTGTTTTGTTATGATTTTAACTTTACCTGGGCAGAAATGTGGCAGGTGGAAAAGCAGGAAGACCCCCCCAACCTGTAACAATTCTGCAAGAACCATGACAGTTAGAAGGTCCACATCAGCCATCTAATAAAATGCATAACTACACTTAAATTACTTTCAGCTAAGCAACCTTAAACTGAAAATAATTGTTTGCACACTTTCTGTCCCTAATAGTCCTCAGCACTAGAAAAAAGATACGGGAACCCTAGGTTTCAACATGAAAGTGCCAATTACTTTATAAAATATAGGGAAATTGAAAATAACATAATTTTCAGATTTAAATTATAGGAAAAGTGGACCAAATTTCCAATAAAAGTATATTGCAAAGCTTAAAAGCATATTTTATACTAGCAAGGTCTACTATATTTATTACTCTGATATAACAAATCATTGGGAACACTTTCATGGGGGAAAATTACTTTATAATGTCCCTTTAAATATACCATATTTAACGATTCTACCTCTGCCCTCCTAACATGCTTAACAGATCAGTCACACTGCAAGAAACAAAGCTGTTATAAATCACAATCCTCAGCCAACAATCTCAACCTACAAGCAGAAAAAAATAAAGCAAACTGCCATACAAAAGCTGTTCATTATATTAGCTAAATTATTCAGCATGCCTAAAACATAAATTAATATTCAGCTTTTCTCATTATACGTTCCCTTTAAGGAGCGAATAAATGGCAATTCCAGACATCCATATTGCATGAATATGCAAATGATACATAGGTATTATACATAATAGAGCTCCATGCCTTCAGATATACCATATTAAATGTATTAAAGGTTTAATCATAATAAAAATACTAATAATACATCATAAGTAATAATGTAGGTTAATCTGCATACTTATGAACTCAAACTGATGTTAAAGACAAAATATTTTCTTAAATCTTCCTAGCTAGACAGAGCTCCATATTTTATTTATAAGCTTGTTTTAAGTAGTGCTTAATTTCCTGGATTCTTTTACTGCAAATTCAATGCCCTTAATTTCTTATCCTACCCATGATAACATGGTTTCCATAAAAATGAGCATGCATGATCAAAGAGCAATGCTGTATAATAAACAAATTACAACAACTGGGCACGCTTTGAAATATCATAATCTAATTAGGCTCGAACACTTTTGGCAGAAGCTTGAAATATTTAGAGCTAAGTTTATCTGACTTGTGAGCATTTTTAATGAAAACTGTAAACAGGAAAAAAAAAATCATTGGTAGAAAATAACATTTGAGATATTTTATTCTCTGATAAAGATATATGACCCAGATAATGTATGTTGATCATATTTCAGGGACTTTGACAATCTATCAGATGATAATTATTGGCATGTCAATGGCGTAAGATGAGCCTTTTTTTCATGTCGACATGATCCCAATCAGCCATTTTTATTGTTTATCGGAAGTACTTTTTTCATTATCAGTTTTGTGAAAAATGGCACAATATTTAACATTTGCCAGTCCTGTTTGGTTAAAGTGATGGTAAACTTTCCACTTTTTTATAATCAGATCCGGAATGTTAGTGATATCTTAAATGAACTTTAAAAGGATGGTAAATCCTAGTGTTTGTGAAACACATGGATTTATCATTGGAACAAATAAAGGGGACTTTCAGTCACAAAGTATAAAATACTTTATGCTGAAAATTCCTTTTTTTTCTTTCCTAAGATATGGAGAGTCCATAACGTCATTCAATTGCTAGTGGGAATATCACTCCTGGCCAGCAGGAGGAGGCAAAGAGCACCACAGCAAAGCTGTTAAGTGTCACTCCCCTACCCATAATCCCCAGTCATTCTCTTTGCCTCTGTTAATGGAGGAGGTGAAGTTTAGCATCTGAAGAAATTAATTTCTTTTTTGGGTACTTTTCCCTGCAAGCAAGGATTTGGTTTAGCTGAGTCCACGTCAATCTCTTCAGTAGAGTAGTGATGGCTTTTAAGCATTTAGGAAGTTGTGAGGTAGTCCTTGCTTTGTTTCACAACACATTGCTGCCCGTGGTACAGAAAGCCAGAGTTGGTTACTCTGTTCTTTCTTTTTCTACAGGTCTCTGTAAGGAGTATGTGTCCTTGATCAATAAATAAATTACCTTCTTTCTATGGTCCTTTACATGTATAATTAAAGACAATCCTTTAAATATTAATTCATGGGAATAATTCCACCCTCTTTCCAAAAGACTTAGGGGACAAATTATCAAGCTCCGAACGGAGCTTGATGCCCCTTGTTTCCGCTGCTCCATAACTTGTACGCCTGCTCTGAGGCAGGGGACAGAAATCAACCCGATCAAATACGATTGGGTTGATTGACACCCCCTGCTAGCGGTATTGTACAAGGGGCGGTATTGCACAAGCAGTTCTGGTGAACTGATGTGCAATGATAAATGCTGAATTTATCGATGTGCAACGGACATGATACGTTACATTGTATCATGTCCACTTGCAATTTGATAAATATGCCCCTTATAGTTCATTCAGCATAAGTGTTTATGTGTCTTATATAGAAAATTATTGGTTTTAATGCAGTTATCCACTTGGCATCAATGCATTGTATTCAAATTCATTACAGTCAATTTGTTAAGAACATCGTTTTTTTATTTAATATAGAAAGATATCTTGTCTAGAGGATCCAAAAATAACTGTGCCTGAAAGAGACACAGACCCTTTATCAAAGACAATAATTGAATATTGAATATCACCTTAAAATATTCAAATGTTAGTATTCAAATATTGGAATCAACATTGTATTAAAATAATTAAATGTAAACAATCAATACATTAATGTTATATTCAATCGCCTAGATTACAAGTTTTGCGCTATAGAGGGTGTGAAATGAACATAACAAAAGTTGCGTTATTTCACCCTCCATAGCGCTGCCATTACAAGTTTCTAAAAAGCCGCCTTGTGCATGCGATATGGTGGCGATAAGATCCATACCGCACAAAATCCAAGGGCTAAGGATACGTGCTTGTGCACGCTTTCCCCATAGACATCAATGGGTAGAGCGTGTTAGAAAAAAAACTAACCCCTGAAGCGCGGAATGGCGATCACCGTAACGCAGCCCCATTGATGTCTATGGGGAAAAAAAAGGTACGTTTAAACCTAACACCCTGACATAAACCCCACGTCTAAACACCCCTAATCTGCCACCCCTGACATCACCGACACCAAAATAAAGTTATTAACCCCTAATCTGCCGCTAAGAATATGTGCTAATGCACGCTTTCCCCATAGACATCAATGGGGAGAGCGTGTTAGAAAAAAAACTAACCCCTGAAGCGCGGAATGGCGATCGCCGTAACGCAGCCCCATTGATGTCTATGGGGAAAAAAAGGGCACTTTTAAACTTAACACCCTGACATAAACCCCACATCTAAACACCCCTAATCTGTCAACTCCAACATCACCAACACCAAAATAAAGTTATTAACCCCTAATCTGACGCTCCCGACATCGTCGCCACTGTTAAAAGTTATTAACTCCTATTCTGCCACTCCCCGATATCGCTGTCACTATAATAAAGTTATTAACCCCTATTTCCCCGCACCCCAACATCGCCCACACCCCTAATCTGTCACCCTCGACATCGCCAGCACCAAAATCAAGTTATTAACCCCTAATCTGCTGTTCCCGACATCGCCGCCACTGTTAAAAGCTATTAACCCCTATTCCACCGCTCCCCGACATTGCCGCCACTAAATAAAGTTATTAACCCCTAAACCTCTGGCCTCCCACATCACTGCCACTAAATAAACCTATTAACCCCTAAACCGCCAGCCCCCACATTGCAAAAAACTAAATTAAACTATTAACCCCTATACAACCCCCTAACTTTAAATTAAAATTACAATATCCCTATCTTAAATAAATAAAAACTTACCTGTGAAATTAAAATAAACTAAGTTTAAACTATAAATTAACCTAACATAACTATTATACTAAAATTCAAATAACTACCAATTAAATAAACTAAATTAAACATTAAATAAAACCTAACACTACTAAAAAAATTAAGTCTAAAATTACAAAAAATAAAAAATACTAAATTACAAAAAAATACAAAATACTAAATTACAAAAAATAACAAACACTAAATTACGAAAAATAACAAACGAAATTATCCAAAATAAAATTAATAATAAAATTATCCAAAATAAAAACAATTACAGCTAATCTAATAGCCCTATAAAAATAAAAAGCCCCCAAAAATAAAAATCCTAGCCTACAATAAACTACCAGTAGCCCTTAAAAAGGCCTTTTGTATGGCATTGCCCTAAAGAAATCAGCTCTTTTACCTGTAAAAAAATACAAAGATCCACCAACAGTAAAACCCACCACCCAACCAACCCCCCAAAACCTAACTCTAACTATGATCTATCAAGATCCAAAAGAGCACATTTCTGAAAGATATCCAAATCACATACACCCATTTTATATCCCCATAAAAGTGCATTTTGTAAACATTTAATACAATTCTGAGTTTTATTAAAATATTACCATTCTGGGTACTTGTGCACTTTTTTTTTCACGTTTCTCTGCATTCTAGTGAAGGGCTGCATTACTGTAAGCAGTCAGATCCTTCTCTTGCACATTATATAGACAAGAATAAGGCTGCTTTAAGGAATTTTGAACTGGACACTACTTTTAGAATTCTCAGTAAGACATGTGAGTAAACAATTTAATTGGGACATTTCTCTTACATTAATCAGCTTCAAGTACATAGGTAAAGAGAAAGAACAAATCTGTATTATTTACCAAAAAGAGACTTTTTCCTGAGACATATTTGGGTCATTTATTTGACATCTGAAAGAATATAAGTAAAAAAAGAACTCACTTTGTATTCATGAATAAGAGCATATTTTGGTAGATTTGTGAACTATTTTGTACAATTTTTGCAACTAATATTTTCTCCTCATGAAAATATAGACATATTAGTAAATATTAACTAGCTGCTTTGTCATTCTTAAAGTGTTATGGGTTAGACAAAAACAATGAGAATGTAGCAAAGAGTTAAAAGTGCCACAATAAATTGGTCTAAATCCTGGATGTTCTAATTGCACTAATTATGACTTTCTAGACCATGAATGGGACAGAGAGAATTAGTGTGTATGTGCATAAATGTACCAGTGTTTTGGTGTAAATGTCACTAATATAACTAAATGAAGGATTATACGATAGGCAAATTATTTCAGTGTGCAGGCAATGTACAATGTAGCTAAGATCAAACAGAAAGGCAAAATCCTATTAGGGACCACTATACTTTTGTTAAGCTCTCATCCTACATTTATTTAAATAATTCCTTTGTTTCCATTCATTCTCTGCCAGCTTATTATTCATATACCTGCCATCTTCCACTTGGCACCCCTTACATATACTGATAAACATAGACCGAGTGTAGTGACTCTAGAAGTTAACACAGTTCATGTTCTTCGATATGTGTGAAATAGGCAAGTTTTCCTTTTCTATTTATATTAACACACAAATAGAATATCCATTGATCTTAAAATAATCTAGTTTAAGGGACAGTCTACTTGATTTTATTATTGTTTAAAAATATAGATGCCACCTCTGCTACCCATTTCACAGCTTTGCATACCCAACATTGTTATATTAATATAATTTATAACCTTAATTGATTGCCTATTTCTAATGCCCTACAACCCCCCTTATATCAGTGCTTTTTTTGTTTTTGTTTTAGCTTTTTACAATCTTGCAATACAGCCAGACAGTTCAAGTTCATTTTTGCCATGTAGATAAAATTGTGCTTACTCCCATGGAGAATGATAATGGTTTCTGAAGAACCAGCACGGATTGGGTAAAATGCAAGATTGTAAAAAAAACTAAAAAAATAAATAAAATAGAAAAAGGCACTAGGATAAGGAGCAGTCTGCAGGGGCTTAGATAAAGGGAACCATATAGGTAAAAAGTATATTAATATAACAGTGTTAGTTATGCAAAACTTTGGAATGGGTAATAAAGGGAGTATCTATCTTTTAAACAAAGTCAAGTAGACTTTCCCTTTAAATCATAAGCTATTTTATTAGATAGATATAGATAGATAGACAGACAGACAGGCAGACAGTCAGAAAAGATAGATAGATGATTAATAGATAGATGATAGATAGATAGATGATAGATAGATAGATAGATAGATAGATAGATAGATAGATAGATAGATAGATAGATAGATAGATAGATAGATAGATAGATGATATATAGATAGATAGATGATAGATAGATAGATAGATAGATAGATAGATAGATGATATATAGATAGATAGATGATAGATAGATAGATAGATAGATAGATGATAGATAGAAAAAAGTTTCAAAATATAAAATCTAATAATTAGATTGGTAAAATTGTTATGCATAGCCTAATGCTCTTTTTCATTTAATGAAATGCAATTTAAAAGCCAAGTAAGCCTATTTTTATTTCAAAATGTGTACAAGATAAAAGTTGTGTGCTTGCAAAGGTAAGCTAATATAATAAAGCAAATATCTGTCAGAAAATGGTGCACAGCTACAGCTAAACCTTTTACCACACTATACTGATTACACTTTACATGATTATTTGCCAGATACTGAGCTCTGAAATGTGATTCATGTTCATGATTCAAGCTATACCAGTTTTAAAAGTGAAGCCAAGTAGTTCTAAACAGTGCAATCCCCCCCCCCACAATAGAGTATGTTTTTGAAAAAAGGCTCATTTTTGTGCAGCTCATTTCAAGACATGTTATTGAAAGTCTATTGTTATAATTTACCATAAAGTGTTCAAATGTATATAAAATAAAAATAGGACAGTTGGAAACATTTATTAGGGCTCTGAAGTGTGCTGAATCCTTTATACTAAAGCAGCGATGCCATATATATACGGAGCTGTTTTTCCTTGTCAGTCCTTGAAGTGACCTTGGTTTAATTACCTGCATCTCAATGAGTGAATCTACATAGGAAGTGAAGGTTAATTAATGAAGGATCGTTTCTTATTCTAAGCCCATCAGCCAGTGGCTGACAGCAAGTGTATGCCATACAGTATTATTCCCTATCTCATTAGAAATGGTCAGATTGATGTGCTCGCTTCGGTCTAAAGAAAAAAGCAAGAGGACAGTTTATTAATGATGAACATTCAGGACGGTTTGGCATACATTGTATTATTACATTCACATATATCCATATAGTCAAATATATGAGCATTTGAGGAAATAATAAAAAGACAGTAGATAACTCGGGTTTCTTTTAGTAGAATAAGTGAAAAAACACTGGCTGTTAATTGAAATGTATCATATTTTTCACAATACATTGAGTTCTTCATTCTTTTAGGTATCCAGATATTTGTGTCTGTTTACATCTACACCCATAGCTCATCTTATTTGTACTTGGGTTTTTCCTGGCTATGCGTGCCTTGTTATATTTATAGCCATCATTCTTTTGTAATTAACACATCTTCTAAATATTCAACTCAGCCATTATTATCCAGTCCCATGCCTAAATGACACTAACTGCATAACAATGTATTAGAAATCATAAAATGTCTAAGGAAGCAAATTTGAAAGGACAGCATACAGCCAGAAAGGAAGGAACAAGTCACCCTAAATATAACAATACAACTAACTATGCTGCTCTCAACAAAGCCAAGATTCTGAACTTCTTTGTGATTGAAAATTAGCACATAGGTTACAAGATGATAGGTTATGTATAAGGATACTGATTGTCCTAAAAAAATTAAAAAATGTAAATTTTAAGGAATGAGAAAGCCTTGTAAAATATTGAAAGCATTCAACATGTATGGTTGTAGGGTATTCAGTAATAATTACAGTTGAATAAACATTAAGCAAAATCATAAAAGGGTTAATTGGCAAGGGATGTTTGAGTAACTAGGGATAGATTACGAATGGTGGGTTTTCTCTGCTTTTTGCACGCAAAGGGAATAGCACACGTATTGCGAGTTGAAAGTAAACACAATTCACACTCGTTAGCGCAACTTCAATTCTCATGTAAAGGGCAGGGGAAGAAAAAAAGTTGAATTAAATACAACATAAATACATGTAAAAGTACAGTTACACTCATATAAAAGCTGTCTGATAAAAAAATATTTAAAACAAATTAATACAAAGTTATAAGGGCTCAAAAAATAGATTTTATAAGGTGTTGGAAAAAACAGGGCTGCAAAGGGCTTTCCCATATATATTCATACATAGACATGTCTAAATATGTGTATGTATGCATATATATGTATAAATGTGTGCACATATGTATTTATGTGTTTTACTGTATATGTACTGTACATATTTAACATTCCAATGTTCTTCACTTACAGAATAATGCACTTTTTATTATCAATACATATTTTTATATATATTTATTAGTGATGCACAGAAATAGAAATTCTGGACCGAAACCGAACCCGATAATCCAGGACGCACTTGGCCGAAAACCGATACCCAAAATTTATTTTTTTCTAATTATTTTCAATTTTTTTTTTTTTTTTTGCATAATTAGACTATTTAATGAATGAATCTGAATTGAAAACCTTCAAGCCAATAAAAAAAAAGCCCACACTTTTATTGAAAGTAACACACCAAGATTGGACAAATATATCTTAAAACAATAACATGCTACACAATAATTTTACTAAGAAAAAAAAAAAAAAGGCAAAAAATAATGCCATTTTCTGCCAAAATGTTTCTGCGACCAAAATGTCAGTGCATCCCTACTTAACATATAAAATATCAATATACTGTATTATTCTTTATTTAGTTCTATGTAACAGAATCAGGTTTAACATTTTTTTTCACCATTTATCCAAATAAAGTATAGTCCTATAAAACTCATTATATGCAAAACAGTAAGTCAATTAACTTAAACAGCAGCTCTAAGCTAGCATCAAATTTAAAACATTAGCTACATGCTAATAATTTTACCGAAAATAACAGGCAAAAAAAACGAAAAACGAAATAGCCAAAAAATGCCAGTTTCGGACGAAACGTTTATGCGGCCGAAATTTCGGTGCATCTCTAATATTTATATATACCTACACCTATTTATCTATTCCTTTAAATATATAAGGTATAAATATGTATTTACATTAACAGTATCAGATAAATAAAGAAATATATATTTAATAATAAAAAGTAAAAAAAATTCTATCTGAAGAACATAGGAATGTAAAATATGCATAAAGCACATTGGGGTTCACAACTTAGAACTAATGCGGTCGCGTTAGCACACATGAAGAATTGCTATCTTCAATGCGCGTTATTGAAATATTGACAATTTTTAATAAAAATATTTTTAATTATTATGCATACTGTAAAATATTCTAAATAATCCATAGAATATATATACATATTTTACAGTATTTATAATCATTTTAAATATTTTTTATTAAGTTTATTAATATATTAGAAGTTGCTGGTATGACTGAAAAGCACTGCTCTTGTGCAATTGGAAGGGGTGGGGCTACACAAGCAATGTTCAATTTGAACACTGAAAGCCCCTAAAGGTTTCCTGTCTGGGAAACTTGTCCACATGGATCTTGATAAATGAGGCCAATATGCTAACAGCTTGGCTAAAATATATAAAAAGAAAATAGTGAGAGAGCATTATATTAGCTTTGTGACATTTAAATCTGAATAGGTTTTTTCATATGTGTAGTTCATCAGTTTAAATACAATTAGCTGTTAGGAAATGAATGAAAATTATATAAAGCTACTGTGAGCCTTAGATCAAACTACTCTAGAGAGTAAGTAACAGAGCTCGCTAGGGTTCATTTGGCAAGATGAAACATGTTCATTTAATGCAATGGAAAATATATTCTGGCTGCCTTAGATATATTTTTTTTTAAATAATATACTTGAAAATGAACCAAAAGTCTCATAGTTGATAAATACATTGGCATTTATTCTGCCTGTTTAATAAATGACCAATGTATCTATATCATATGCCAATTGGGTGGAGGCTCATCCTTATGGGCAGCATGAAATCTACCCCACCATTTAAAATGCTCCACAAAAAGAAAAATGTTTTTTGCCACTCTCTTATTTCTTATGATAATCTTTATGTTTGTCATTCCCATAAAGATTGTTAATATTTTTGGCAGGAACGGAACTACCCTTGGTACAGAAGATGCAGTGACACCAGGGCCCAAGTGCAGGGTGGCCCATAGCAGTCAGTCTATACATAGGCATGTGCAGAATAAGTATGATCCTAATTCAAGGAAGCCTCTATTAATGCAGGTTGCAGGTCTATCTATCTTTCCTCAAAATCATTAAATAGAGCAGCAGGTATATTATTACTAAAGCTTACTGTTGAGATACCATGGGGGACACAAAAAACATTCCACTAGGGCTCTCTGTTGAGTAGGTCCACTACTGATTTTTACGCAAATAAATACTTAAAAAAAAATCCATCAGACAGCAGCGAAGGCTTGTCCATAGACATCTTTTATGCAATTCTTAACTTCCTTTTCACTCTCCCTTTTTCTCATATAATTAGTATTAAGAGAATCCCCATCCAGTGGCTTTAATGGTTCAGTGCAGACAGGGCTAAATACATTTAGACCTACCCATGTCCTATATATAATATTGTACAAAACAAACAAATGGCTCTGACTAAGCAGCAATTTATTATAATTTGTGGGACTATTCTTTCTGTAGCCCATCTACATCCTGCTGTTTTAACTATCCTGTTATGTCACTTCCTGATAGAGTGGGGAAATTCAGCTACAGGAAGAGAGACTCTTTCAGTTTCTAGCAGTGGGATCTGTAATGCTAAATAAGTACTTACCGGTGTAACAAAATTAGTTATAAGGTTTGCCTGGAGACACCTGGCATTATACCTCTGTGTTTGTTTCAGCCTCAATTCAACTGTTTTTTATTAAGAGAATCTTGGAGCATTACAACATATGTTATACAGTCATTGATGTCGTACAGATCCAACAATTATAAAAATGATCAAAACAAATTACTTGCACATTCGTTCTGATTGTGCTCAGAAACATTTATTATTCTACCATAACACGACCTTCTGAATTTTCTGCATCTATCTGTCTTCCTCTGCACCTGGGAATTGTGATCGCATCGATCTCCTAATTCTCTATCATTTTTCTATTTTATTTATTTATTAACCATCCTAAACTAACTAAATCAAACTAACCTTAACCTGGTCCCCTGTGGCCTGAACCTTTAAAGTGTGAAGCTTCCTCCGTTATATGATACACCAATTCCCCTTCAGTTGTTCCTTTAGGATGTAGGGGGCTGTTACAAATGGTGCCACTACTTGCCTTTGTAAGCCGACAGACAGGGTGAGTATATACTTTTCCCACTTCTTGAAAAACTGTCTGATACGGGCTGATACCTCACCCTTAACATCCGCCTGTTCAATAAATAATTGCTTATTCAATGACATCCTAAGGTGTTGCAGCGTTGGAGCTTTGTCACTCAACCACTGCTTCAATATAAGTTTCCTGGCCAATAACAATACATTATTAACTAGTCTACTGTGACCTGAGTCCTCCTCATCTCCAGTCAAAAGTAAGATCCCTTCCCAGTCTAACTTAACCTCTATTCTCAGCACTGTCTGCATCCAGTATTCAATCTGCATCCAGAACCTACTCTAACTTGGGGCAGCACCAAAACAGATGCTCTTAAGACGGATCAGGGTGTAAACATTTTCTACATACATTAGCCTCTGGTTCCGTCCACTTAGCCCATTGTCTCGGGGTGATGTATGCCCTATGTAGTAACTTGTATTGTGTCTCCCTTAGATCCGTCGATATCGTGGCAGCCTTAACTCTCTCGAAGCTCAGCCTAACTTGTAAATACGCAAAGTATTGCTGTTGCGGTATCTGGTATTTTTCCTTAATCTGATCAAAAGTCAGAACGCATTTGTTTACCTTATCCAGCAGTTGACCTACCAGCCTAAGACCCCTTAACTCCCATTGTCTGTATGGCCCTCCCGTGATGCCTGGGATGAATTCCATATTCCCTCTAATTGGTTTTAATTTGGTGCCTGAACCCTTCTTGCCCCATTCTTTTGACATTTTTTTCCAAGCTAGAATTGGACCCCTGAAAATTAAGTTGTTCTTAACATGGTCCAGGAGTTGTGCCAGCTTAAGGAATGGGAGAGACACTAGTGCGATTGGAGAGGTGATCACCTCCTCCAGGCCCTGATGTGTGAATTTACCCAACCCTGTCAGCCAGTCTAATGCTATTTTAGAGAGCGCTGCCCAATTGTACCACCTTATGTTAGTCAGTTTTAAGCCTCCTTGATGTGTAGGATTAAAGAGTTTATACATTCCTATTCGTTTTTTTTTTTATCCTGCCACAGGAATCTCGAGTATGCTGAGTGTAGGGTAGTAACATCCCTGCGGCTAAGTAACAAGGGAAGCGCTTGCAGCACAAATAGCAATCTAGAAAAAAAACACAATTTTTATAATGCTCACTCGACCCATAAGAGACAATGGCAGATGCAGCCATTTTTTCAAGGTCTCTTCTGTGCTTCAAATTACAGGGGTGATATTAAGTGTGTACCACTGATAGGGATTTGCAGCTATTTGAATTCCTAAATATCTGAATGAGCATGTTACTATCTTAAACTGCAAGTCTAGTGTAGACTTCCTATTCCCACGGTGCAGCCAGAGAAGCTCTGACTTTTCCACGTTAATTTTAAACCCAGAGAAACTACCAAATCTTTCTATATCTGCCATTATTAGCGGAATGACTGCTTCTGGATTATTGACAAATAACAGCATGTCATCCGCGTAGAGCGAGATCTTCACTCTCTCCGAATACACCGGGACACCCTCTAGCAGCTCTCTTAAGTGGATAGCCACTGGCTCTATGGCCAAGTCATATAACAGGGGCGATAGCGGGCAACCCTGTCTGGTACCCCTCACAAGTGAAAAGGGAGCAGACAGCTGTCCATTTACTATTAATGAGGCTTTTGGACTGTTATATAATTTTTGTAACAAACGTATGAAGTTTCCTTGAAAACCAAATCTTCCCAGGGCGTCAAACAGGTAGGGCCACTCAACTCTGTCAAACGCCTTTTCTGCATCTAATGACAGAAGACAGGTGTCTGACATTTCCTCCCCCCTTCCCCCCTTTTCCGCATCCAGTAATGATTAGTAACCGCCAGCACCTTCCTGATGTTAGTAATCAGTGATCTATTTTTTATGAACCCCGTTTGATCTGGGTGTATCACATGGGGGAGTATGTTCGCTAGTCTTTCTGCCATGATCTTTGTCAGCAATTTATAGTCGCTGTTTAACAGCAATATAGGCCTGTAACAGCCCGGTATTCTACAGATATGTTTTGAAGTTGTGACTATGGGCTAAAAACTTTGGGAATTTCCATGTTGCCTTGCGTGATCTACCCGGGTACTCTCCTATTGTCAACCATATTGGTGCATGATCCGAGATCATTATTGTGGAAATACCTACATCTACCACATTAGCATTGACCATTGGGGAGGTAAGAAAGAAATCTATCCTCGACAACGTATGAAAATACTTAGACAGACAGGTATAATCCCTGTTGTCTGGATTGCGATTCCTCCAACTATCTGTTAGGTTAAAAGTGCATTTGAAATTGGTAATGGTGGACTGGTCTGTGCATTCATTTTTGCTTTCCCTTTATGCTCCACCCTGGGGCCCAGTAGGATCCCTAAATCGATATAACGGTGTCTCCTGCGCTACATTAAAGTCCCCTCCAATTATAATTGGTGAATCTGCTGTCGCCAGTAGTGTATCTTGCAGTTGTTGCCAAAATATTTTTTGACAGTTATTCGGACTGTACACATTACATAAGTGATATTTATTCCCTAGAAACACTAGATTTAGAGTTCTGTGGCCAAAGGGGTGCGTTAGCTACGCATGCTTTTTTTCTCCCGCACCTTTTAAATACCGCTGGTATTTAGAGTTCACAGAAGGGCTGCGTTCGGCTCCAAAAAGGGAGCGTATAGCATATTTACTGCCACTGCAACTCTCAATACCAGCGGTGCTTATGGACGCGGCCAGCTTCAAAAACGTGCTCGTGCACGATTCCCCCATAGGAAACAATGGGGCAGTTTGAGCTGAAAAAAAAACCTAACACCTGCAAAAAAGCAGCGTTCAGCTCCTAACGCAGCCCCATTGTTTCCTATGGGGAAACACTTCCTATGTCTGCACCTAACACCCTAACATGTACCCCGAGTCTAAACACCCCTAGCCTTACACTTATTAACCCCTAATCTGCCGCCCCCGCTATCGCTGACCTCTGCATATTTTTTTTAACCCCTAATCTGCCGCTCCGTACACTGCCGACCCCTATATTCATGGGGAATCAGCCAATCAGATTGAGCTCGCATTCTATTGGCTGTTCCGATCAGCCAATAGAATGCGAGCTCAATCTGATTGGCTGATTGGATCAGCCAATCGGATTGAACTTGAATCTGATTGGCTGATTCCATCAGCCAATCAGAATGTTCCTACCTTAATTCCGATTGGCTGATAGAATCCTATCAGCCAATCGGAATTCGAGGGACGCCATCTTGGATGACGTCATTTAAAGGAACCGTCATTCGTCGGGAAGTCGTCGGGCAGGATGGATGTTCCGCGTCGGCGGGATGAAGATGGATCCGGAAGAAAGAAGATTGAAGATGCTGCTTGATAGAAGACTTCAGCCCGATGATGGACCTCTTCAGCCGCCGCTTGGATCAAGACTTCAGCCCGATGATGGATCTCTTCAGCTCCCGCTTGGGCTTGGATGAAGACTTCGGAGCCTCCTCTGAACCAATCGTTCAAAAAAGTGATACCTGGCGTGGTGAAGACAAGGTAGGAAGATCTTCAGGGGCTTAGTGTTAGGTTTATTTAAGGGGGGTTTGGGTTAGATTAGGGGTATGTGGGTGGTAGGGTTGTAATGTTGGGGAGGGGGGTATTGTATGTTTTTTTTCCAGGCAAAAGAGCTGGATTCTTTGGGGCATGCCCCGCAAAAGGCCCTTTTAAGGGCTGGTAAGGTAAAAGAGCTTTTCTATTTTTATTTTAGAATAGGGTAGGGCATTTTTTTATTTGGGGGGATTTGTTATTTTATTAGGGGGCTTAGAGTAGGTGTAATTAGCATAAAATTGTAATATTTTTATAATGTTTGTAAATATTTTTTTATTTTTTGTAACTTAGTTCTTTTTTATTTTTTGTACTTTATTTAGTGTATTTATTTGTATTTAATTTATTTATTGATAGTGTAGTGTTAGGTTTAATTGTAGATATTTGTAGATAGTTTATTTAATTTATTTATTGATAGTGTAGTGTTAGGTTTAATTGTAACATAGGTTAGGATTTACTTTACAGGTAATTTTGTAATTATTTTAACTAGGTAGCTATTAAATAGTTATTAACTATTTAATAGCTATTGTACCTTGTTAAAATAAATACAAAGTTGCCTGTAAAATAAATATAAATCCTAAAATAGCTACAATATAATTATAATTTATATTGTAGCTATATTAGGGTTTATTTTACAGGTAAGTATTTAGCTTTAAATAGGATTAATTTATTTAATAAGAGTTCATTTATTTCGTTAGATAATAATTATATTTAACTTAGGGGGTGTTAGTGTTAGGGTTAGACTTAGCTTTAGGGGTTAATAAATGTATTATAGTAGCGGCGAGGTCCGGTCGGCAGATTAGGGGTTAATACTTGAAGTTAGGTGTCGGTGATGTTAGGGAGGGCAGATTAGGGGTTAATACTATTTATTATAGGGTTAGTGAGGCGGGAGTGAGGCAGATTAGGGGTTAATAACTTTATTATAGTAGTGGTGAGGTCCGGTCGGCAGATTAGGGGTTAATAATTGTAGGTAGGTGGCGGCGACGTTGGGGGCGGCAGATTAGGGGTTAATAAATATAATATAGGGGTCGGTGGTGTTAGGGGCAGCAGATTAGGGGTACATAGGGATAACGTAGGTTGCAGTGGTGTGCGGTCAGCAGATTAGGGGTTAAAAATTTTGATTAGAGTGGCGGCGATGTGGGGGGGCCTCAGTTTAGGGGTACATAGGTAGTTTATGGGTGTTAGTGTACTTTAGAGCACAGTAGTTAAGAGCTTTATGAACCGGCGTTAGCCCAGAAAGCTCTCAACTCCTGGCTTTTCTCTGCGGCTGGAGTTTTGTCATTAGATTTCTAACGCTCACTTCAGCCAAGACTCTAAATACCGGCGTTAGAAAGATCCCATTGAAAAGATAGGATACGCAAATGGCGTAGGGGGATCTGCGGTATGGAAAAGTCACGGCTGGAAAGTGAGCGTTAGACCCTTTCCTGACTGACTCTAAATACCAGCGGTAGCCCAAAACCATCGTTAGGAGCCCCTAGCGCTGATTTTGACGGCTAACGCCAAACTCTAAATCTAGGCGATAATTTCTAGCAAGATATATCTTCCCTCAGCGTCTATGATTTCTTTAGTTACAGTAACATTAAGACCCTTTCTAAACAGTATCACCACTCCCCTCTTCCTACCCGCATCTGGTATATAGATCACCCTCTCCACCCAACCTCTTTGCAGTTTAACATGTTCCAACTCAGTCAGGTGTGTTTCTTGCAGGAGGGCCACGTCTGCCTGCATTCCTTTGAGGTGTGTTAAGATCATAGATCTCTTTTCAGATGACGTGATCCCCCCACATTCCACGCCACAATCTTTAATTTACAGTTTGTCCCCATCGGTGAAGTGGGCTATGGGCCTGTGCAGCTGGGGATACATATACAATTTCCTGAGCGCAGTGGGGTTACAATCAATCAAAACCTCGGGAGAGCAAAACATTGCATAGACATAAATGACATATATACCATACATTACCATCCGGTATCCCCTCCAATAAATTGAGTAAACTTTGGGTCTGTTCTACTGGGTATGCATATACAGTTTCCTGAGAGTATTAGGGTCACAGGCAAGCAAAACATCTGAGCAACAAAACATTGCATAAACATAGATGATACACATATCATACATTACCACCTGATACCCCCTCCAATGTTTCGAGCCAGTGTCAAAGTCCTTATTGTCCCAAAAATTTCTATGCTGGTCCTCTGATAAGGACCCAGAGATGAAGTTGATGTCTGCTTCAGCATGTTTCCTTGCCACCAGGAGAGACTGCAACCATGCCACACACCCATTAGTAAAAGTGCAACTAGCACAAAAACAAACTGCAAACTGAACTGTGTGAAACAATGTTCCGGGTCCATCCATGTGTTTCGCCTGGCCTTTGTGGATATGCTACTTTCTTGAGCCATCCGCATTTCTTCCGTTCTCCACTCCAAGCCTGGAGTCCTTTCCTGATGAGGTCTGGTATAAACCCTTTGGGAGAATCTGAGCCTGGTCAGCTTTCCTGATTCCCTTTCAATCTCTCCTCTCTACTCAAAAATATCTGTAGTTCTTTAGTGGATGTGAAGAATCTTGGACCGCTGGGGGTCTGAAGCCGCACTTTGGCAGGGTACAGCAAAGCAACCCTTGGCCCCTCTTCATACAGTCTATTGCAATATGGAGCAAACTCCTTACGTGCCACTTCTGAGGAAAAATCCTGGAATATAAGCAGTTTTTTTGTCTTGGTATTGTAAGTCTCTTTGTTGACAGTAGGCCTGCAGAATGACCCGTGCAGTCCCTGGATGAGTGCTCTGCACCAATTCGATGCACACGCTCCACCACTATCGGCAAAGCCTCAGCAGGGATGTTTAACAAGGTCAGCAGTTGTCGCTGTACAAAGTCCATAAGATCTTTGTTTAGAACAGATTCTGGCAAACCCACCATCCGCAGATTGTTGCGTCGGGACCTGTTTTCCAGGTCCTCTACTTTATCTTTGAGGAACTTCACCTGTCTGTCCAGTCGCTGTACTGTGGCTTGCATTTCATTGGCCCTGTTCCCCGCATCTGAAATACGCTGTTCTGCTTGCCCCAGACTTTGTGAAAATTGTTTGACTTCAGATGCTAAAGCATCTACCCCAGTCTGCAACTGATCCATCTTGGGCAATAATAAAGCTGTCATTTGTGTCACTATGGGGTGTGTAACGTGTGCAGGCACCTCTTCTATCAAAGGGGAGCATGGGTTGCTTTGAACCTCTGCTGCATGTTTTGCTTTCTTATCTGCATGTTTCGATTTAGATGTCATGGCTGTTCTGCAGATCTTTGGTGAGCTTGAAAAGTAGTGATCTACTTTCATAAAGAATCTCAGTCAGTGTATGTATGGTGGCTCCAATGTCTGTCGCCACGTGTATTGTTAAGAGGTGTGCTTTATCTTTACAGTGTGATTGATCCGAGTTATGCTGCCCCATGTGGCTAAGCAGGCCTTATATTCTCTACCAGCATGCATCGTTAAGGGCAATGATTTTAGTTAATACTAGTCGTGTATCCAATGACCATTACACACAATTTCCCTTGTGCCCCTTATCAGTGACTTTTAGTGGTTTAATACATTGATGCCTAGGGTGACAGCCCGTGTCTTTGTTTATCCTTGGCTATCAGGACAGGTCTCTGTGTTCTTACCTTCCGGCTCTTCTACGTATTGTGGCCACTGCTGCTCCCTCAAAACTGTTGCGCAGCGTTTATATAAATCCAAGATGGCGGGCGCTATTGCTTGCGGTGAAAATTAATGATGCCTCTGTCCCTTCTCGGCAGTGAGGGAAACGTCCCTCTCGCAATCCTCTGCTTCCACTCGCCTACTGACAGCTCCAGATCATTGTTCTCGATCTCGGAGGTAGATTGCGGGGCTATAACAACCAGCTGATGATAGAATTTGTCGGAGCTCACTCTCCTTGCTGCTAGCTGCTATGCCCTCCCACCTCAATTCAACTTTTTAACAGACTTTATGAAATTCCGCTTTTCTGAGGTTTGGTGGGAATTATAGTCAATCTAACACAGGATTTTCCCCATTGCTTTTATCTCTTCAGATACAGTTATGCTCCTCCATCTGTTATAGAGAGTCTTGCCTGCAGAGCACATTGTCACCTCAAGTGAACAGTTATAGAGTCTTGCCTGCAGAGCACATTGTCACCTCCAGTGAACAGTTAAAGAGACATGCCTGTAGCACACAATGCAAGAACATGTACAGCTACAAGACACAGATAAGTAAGTGCTGTCTGACAGTGCAGGGTAGGTATTCACTAACATGAAGAGATACAAGTTAGGGATGTATGTTGCATACTTGCAGATGGAGAACTAGACTGCTGTTTCGTTATGTTTAGTTTATATCAATAGTAACCTATGGCAAGCCAAAGGGTAATAAACTTACACCACTTTTTCCACAAGATTTTTGGTGCTTCGCAAGCTGATAGATTTGGATCT
Source organism: Bombina bombina (assembly GCF_027579735.1). Lineage (NCBI taxonomy): Eukaryota > Metazoa > Chordata > Amphibia > Anura > Bombinatoridae > Bombina > Bombina bombina. The sequence goes on along the minus strand of NC_069499.1, from coordinate 1,083,578,612 downwards.
TGTATAAACCACTTATTATAGTATGCTACTTGCTCTACTGTTTGACCTTTATAGTTTATAAATTACTTTAATAGCTACTTGATTGTTTATTGAGCTGCTATACTTTGCTTCTAGTGTTTGCTGTATGAACAGTTGAGTTTTCTGGTCTTTTAGCAGGATGTTTTCATTAACTACAATAATATTGTTAAAGGCACAGTCTACACCAAAATTGTTATTGTTTAAAAAGTTAGATAATGCCTTTACTACCCATTCCCCAGTTTTGCACAACTAACATTGTTATATTTATATACTTTATAACATTTAAACATCTACATTTCTTCCTGTTATAGACAGCCTCTTATTATATGCTTTTTTATTAGCTTTTCACTACAAGAGACTGCTAATGCATGTGTGCCATATAGATAACATTGTGCTCTGTCCCGTGGAGTTGTGCATGACACAGCACTAATTGACTAAAATGCAAGTCAATAGACACTAAATAAATAGCCATGTGATAAGGGGGCTGTCAAAAGAGGCTTAGATACAAGGTAATCACTGAGGTTAAAAATTATATTAATATAACCAAGTTGGTTATGCAAAACTGGGGAATGGGTAATAAAGGGATTGTCTCTTTTTAAACACATTTTTTTTACATTTTTTTGGAGTAGACTGTCCCTTTAACTTTATAAGGGAACTAATGATAATAAGTAATACCTCAAATTTTGACTTCCGGTGAGCGGCTCAGCAAGATGGCCACTGCTTCACACTGCTCTGTGAATGAAAATCGCTTTTAAAAGAATTGTGGCTGAATCTTAAGCCATCCAGCACTCCCTTGACAATAATTGTGTCCGGGAACCTTATAGGATCAGGAAGCCCCAACTCCTGGCCACCGAGAAGGCATATAAAAGAAACTTAAGCTTACTGGCGCTTTGGGAGTGTTTGCCCTGACAACACACAAGATGGAGCGCACTATTTCCTCCCTCATTGCTATCTTTCAACCCCTGTTTGACTCCTTAACAACTGCCATGGAAGAGCTCCTCTGGGAAACGCGAGTGTTTCATACAACAGACCGCCTGAAAACTACCTCTGCCGGCTTGAAAGTACCATTACAGATACCAACTGGCAAGATGAATGCCGAGGGGGCCTTTCTAAGAGCGACCATTTCAGATCCCAATATGGCACCCCAGGCATGGGACAGATGCTCCACTAAGGCTCTATTACACAATGGACGGGTTACCCGGGAAGCTGGAATGACCGGCAAGTACAATACGCAACACCTTAGTATCGCTCCTGAAGAATCTGATTCTACATCTGGAGACTGGCCTTATAGCTTGAGGACAGAGTCGGATGACTATGTCTCATTCTCACCTTGGCACTGCATTTCTACAGCAAGCAGCTCCAGCAAGAGCATTGATGTCTATGGCCCTATGAGTTTCACCGTTGATTCTCCCCTGCCCCCCCCCCCCAGGGTTCTCTACTCGGCACTTTACCAAACCTTAACGCTACAACCGGACACCGCTCTAACCCTAGACTAAAAGACAGGCTGGATCAGCCGAGAGCAGGAGTGGGATGATAACACGCAGCCAGAGAAACTATTCAGGTTTGGGACAATTCTTTCTGCGTACCGCAACACCTGCAATTAACTCATGTTCACATACTTTTAACGATTATTAACTCTGACTTGGTTTGTTTGTTCTGGGAGCGATACAACTGCTCTGCTGCCTGTAGATCGATAGCATTGGGGCATGCATATACCAGAGGGGCCATCAGGATCACTAGACGCTGTTGTCTTATCCAGCTCCCGCTCAGGGGAATACTTCTTACAGTCGATGCAAACACATTTTATTTATCTGCCTGATGTATTTCTCTTACACTGAATTGTGTCACGTTGTCCCCCTGGAATAACAGAACCTTACTGTATTACAACCAACGTGCTACAGAAAGTTCAACTTAAACCTCATTCTCTCTTATTCATATTTAAGTCTTCCCGCCCCCATTCTACTCCCTGGGTTGATGTGCTTTGTTTATTGTTATCCCCCCTTGTGTACATGACGGTCATACTACACTGGGTTATAGTCTTTTATCACTGCGGGATAGGATGTGACAATTAGACAAAGTGGCGGGAGTGTTGTCAATGTATTGCATATAAAACCTTTTAAGGTGTCAAACACCAGCTCCCACACATATTATGGCTATTTTGCTTGATGTACAGCGCTGTTAGACTTATTGCCCTGTCCTGCTACACATGAAAAGATCTATGTCAACTAAAGGCTACTAGTTTAGGTGAGATCAAATCTATACCCACTTGAGTTCGGCACCTGATCTTTTTCTGTCATGTACATATAATTTCTATTCAATGGCAAATCTGGCTGGGGCAACTACATTTAGCTTGCAGGATAAAACCTTGGGGGGCATATCTGAGTGTATGTTTTACGAACCTCAGCCCCAACTCATGAAGCCTATAGGATTCAACAAACACAGTGGTATTGCAGTTTGGGTACTGTTTGGTAGGAAGGGTATTGTTTGTTTATTATTTACCCTATTTTAGTTTAGTTTAGTTAAGTTTATATTTGGACTCTAACTTAGGTTACCAGGGGCAACTTAGCTACACACTTCTTTCACACAAACATAAGTAGTCATATGTAGGTTGATTCGCAATTTCTTAGCGCAACAGCTACAATACTTTAACTATTGAATGAACCGTAAAGTCTACACAGCCTGCTATACCCTCACTAATACTCACCAGTTCTGTGCATAACTAGCTACATAAAGCAGTGCAATAATCAACATAGTCATCTTGTATTAGCCCCATATAGTATAGTATAGGCTAGATTAATACTAGCCATCCTGTTATTTAGGTAGTTTAGTTAGTAAGAATAGTTTAGGTTTACAATTAAAAATAAAAAACCCCAACGGTGTAGATATTCAGGACACAAAGTAGGATCTCAGTGGAGACTGAAAGTTTGCATGACTGTCATATGGTTATAATTGCACTGAGTTCCTAAATTATCTAAATTATCTAAATTATCTAATATGTATCTTGAATAATCTATTGGTTTTTGTTCCTTTTTTTTTCTTTCTACCCTGCGTGGTATGATATCATACTATGTGATTGTCTATGCTGTTGGATATAAATAAAATTTATAAAAAAAAAGTAATACCTCAAATTTCCAAGTAAAATATCAAACTCGCTCATCTTTGTTACAGAGTTAGATAACAAGAGAAAGAAAAAAAACAGAGTGGAGGTTAGAGGGGTAGAGATTGCAAGGTGGAATGTGGACCAGTGGGAGACAAAGGGGGTTGATAGAGGAAAAAAGGGGGAAGAAAAGAGATAGGAACAAAGAAAGATAGAAAAGGAAGAAGGGAAAGGTAGATAAAGAAGGGGAGAAAGATGTAGGGGTAGCTTTATTAACTGTAGAGCGGAAATGATTTGCTGTCCATTCGACATTGCTAAATGGGGACCGCAAATGCTGTCCGCATTTAACATTAAACAATGTTGCCCCTGCTCACTGGCGGCCACTAACAGGGGCTGTCAATCCGACCACCTAAAAGTTGGTGGAAAGGTTAATGAGCGGCTTCTTAACTTCCGTTTCAGGCAAGCCTACAACGATGGGCCTCCGAAGCAGCATTTACTGCTTCATAAATGTAACCATAGTCTTTTATTTTAAAAAATAAACATTCAGAATATGCCAATTTTTGGTATAATTATGTAATAAATTAACATCCTCTTTTAGTTAATGTGATATTTTCTAGCCAGCATTTTACATATGTGCTGCATCATCGTTTGGGTAACGTCCCTTTAAATAAAAGTCTGACTTTCTTTTTTCCAATCCTAAAACAACTTAATAAAAAACAAAACAAAAAAAAAACTGTTCAATGTGCTCGCCACCTGTATACGTGTATAAGAGTCTAGGCAATATTTGGTGATTCTTTAACCAATTTCTGCCTTATCGTACTGTTTTATGAAAAGTTGGATTTTACAAAACAACAGAAGTAAATTGACATCCTATTTTTGAGAGCTTGCAGGTTTTAAGCATCTGGTAAAGCAAAAATAGAAGTGAGAAACTAATTGGGTTTTCTAACAAGAACACGGAAAAAGCTTGGGGGCAGTGAAACAAAAATATGCAAAATACACCTGTTCTCAGACACATGAGCATTTGTAACTACTCTAAAGAAACTTAAATGTGATTTCGTATAGTGTAGTGTAATGTTTTAGAACTGTTTCATTTTGGCTAATACCTTTAACCCTTTAACTGCTGAGCCATTTCAAACCCTGTACTGAGCAGTTTTGGAGTTTTTAGATGCTGCTCACATTTAGGCCTTACTGCAGGCAAATTTTCAATGAGAAATCCACCCATATTATACATCTTTTTTTCAGGAGATACATATGAGCTTCAATTTTAAGAGGGGTTTGGAGATTAGGGGCTTTAAAACAACCCCTCCATCCCGCTCCCTTGAGCCCTGCTGTTCTTCCTGGCATTTCTGCTTTCCATGGCTTGGTAATGTCACTACCCAATAAATACTCTACGCTACTTAACTCCTAAGTTGTCACCCATCGCAATAAACTACTACAAATCCCTGTACTATTAACCCCTAAATCACTACAATCCCCATCACAACTAACCCCCCTACACCATTAACATCTACACCGCCACAACCCCCATCACAATATAAACCCACTACTCTATTAACCCCTAAAATGTAAAATTGTATCCCATTACAGTAATTACATTATTTCTAAGTTGAAAATAGCTACTAATTATTCCTAAGAAGGTAAATATAACCAGTTGCACGCTATAGAGCTGCCAATTCTCTGATTGTGTCTTGTTACCACCAACAAGACTGAAAGCTGAAGAACATGTGAAAAAGGAAAAGAGAATAAAGTTGGAAGAGTGCAGGAGTGGATGGTATTTCAACCACCATAAGCAAATGTATATATAATCAATAAATAGAAATAATTAGTATAATTTTTAATTACACAAATAAATGAATAAATTAATTAATACATATTAATAAATATTAAATAAACGGATGTGTGTGGGAACAGGAACACCAGTATCAATATGCACTAATCAAATGAACATCAGTGTTCCATTGGTCCTAAGACCATTAATGAGACATAAAAAATAGAAGAACACTTAATTTCCAAAGTTTAAAAATAAATAAAAGGGTATATGAACCCAATATAAGCTAAGAATGGACACAATTAAGGACAATTACTTAATATAGGTCTAGCATCCATACCCCCTCTAACTCGTTGAAAGTATAAGGGTGAGGAAAATAAGACCCTATAAAAACGATGACAAGAAAGAAAAAATAAAAAGTACAGAGTAAAACCTACGCAGTAAAAAACAGAGTATAAAAAATGGAATGTAAAACAAGGTGATCACACTTGAAAAATAAAATAAAACTTAAAAAATACCATTTAAGCGATACCATGAAGGCAAAGAAAACTGCAAGTAGTAAATGTGAATGTAAAAGCTAAAAACTAGTAATAAAAGCAGTGAAAAAGCTTATCTGTATCCCAAATGGAAACGCTAAAATCCGAGTGAGGATCTGTTTGGCTTGTAGCCATAAAACCGGAAGCGAGAGAAAAAACAGAAGTTACGTCACTATCTTGCAATACCTTACGTGTTTCATGGAATGCTAGTCCACTTCATCAGAGGTTAATCCGGATCCATCCTCAGCTCCTATTTAAGCTAGAGGACCAGAAATGGGGCTAATTGGTTTCCATTTGGATATTGTTATTACGATCTATATTTTTTGCGTAATAAACATTTATTCACTGATATTTACTTGTTTAAAGGCTGTGTTATTTTATGCACTAAGGCTGGAAATACATAATTTATTTGCAGTATAAAAAGATCGTTTAATAACATCGATGAGCAAAACATATATATCTGATACATACAATTTCAAATGGTAAGATAGACTACTAAATCAGAAAGAGATAATGGTGTAATTATATAGTGCTTTGTATATATTTTGAAACATACATGATAGCAAATGGAATATATAAAAAGGGGCTGAAATCTCTAAGTGAAAGAAATTAAAGTAAATGTTGTGTGTATATGGATACATATTCTACTCTCTATCTCTATTCCTAAGTGTTAAAGAAAGGCTGCCAAATCAATATCTCTGTTTAGACCATATGGAACTCTGGTGTTTAAACGATGTATCCAATACATTTATCTTTTTCTTAATTGAAGGAGTCTTTCATTTCCCTAACTGGAAGGAATTTGTTCAATAGCTTTAATGAAGAGTCGTTTTGGCTTCTTGTTATGATACTCATCAAAGTGGGCGCTTATACCGTATTCAGAAGTTTCTCCAATGTTTTTGACATGTTCTAGGAGACAAGTTTTAGAGTGCGTTTACTTCTTCCTATGTAAATTTTCTTGCAACTGCATTCAATTTGGTAAACTACATACTCTGATTTGCAGTTCATAAAACTTGTAATTGGGATCTGCTCTTTCTCGTTATTTAAAATCTATTTGTTTTCTGTTTTATCTTGGCTTTTATATGCTTGCAACATTCACAATTTTTCCTGCCACATTTAAAGAACCCTTTTACTGGATTTAAAGTATTTGCCTTTGGTTTTTTACAGGTCTTTAATTTTATGGGGGCTAAGATGCTTTTAAGATTCATGTTTTTGTTTTTTTAATGGGTAATTCTACCTCTAATAATGGGTCTTTCTTTTAAATATGGCAGTGGGTTTTGAGATTTTTTTAAATTTTAGGTGCTGTACTATTATACGTTGTGATGAAACGTGGACCACTGTGTTCGGGTTTCACAGGTTTTGTTTTTTCTTTTCATCTATTTAAGTTTTTCTGTCTAATTTTTCGACCCCTTTGTATGATTCCTCTATATTCTTGGGATCTTTATTTTAAGGAAGACCCAATCTACAAAATCATGGAAGATATTTGGTTCTACTTTCCAGATTATTAAGATATCATCAATAAATCTGTACCATTTAACTATATATGGTAACAAAGGATTCTCACTGTAAATTCTTTGGTCTTCAAATTTTCCCATGTACAGATTGGCAAAATTTGTGGCAAATTTAGTGCCCATAGTGGTTCCCACTAATTGTAGGAATATTTTATTTTCAAAACAAAAATAGATCTTGGATAGAATAAACTCAATGGCTTCGCATATGAAGTTTGGGCATTATTTAGATTGTTTTTCAGTGAATATTTAATTGCTTCAACACCTTTTTTTGTGTGGAATTGAGGTGTAAAAGGCAGAAACAGTCAGTGTTGCAAACAAGAAATCTCTCTCCCATTTTATCTCCTCTAGTTTGGATAGAAGATGAGGGGTATTTCTTATACGTGACAGTACTGGAACCAATGTTTGTAGAAAATGATCAACGTATTGTGAGAGACTGCATATATATATATATATATATATATATATATATATATGTGTGATAAAGAGGGGGAAATGAGGGGATAAGGAAAATTCAGGAAGGCGCAACACTCTGAGTGGAGGACCCTAAATTTGGGAGTCCTGTGATGGATTAGTTTAAAAAAACGGTTTGACTGAAAAAGAACAACTGGTTAATATATATGCTAGGGATGCCAAATGATTAAAATACTGTAATAAAGAAAAAAGGTGATTATAGTTGTTATTATATATCACTCTTATAAGCTGTTATTTGGTGGATAACAAAGGGTATCAAGAATCAATGTATACAATATACACAATGAACTAGTTTGAATGGAATTAATAGTGTTGTTCAAGTCGCATAACTAGTGTAGTGCCCGCTGGATTGTATGTGACAAGTTATGTGCACACAGACATATAACAAAAATGCAGCCACCTAAAATGCAAGAGTATTCAAATATTAGCAAAAATCACTATGCTGGATACTTTAAATATTATGATAACCTGAACATGCCATAAATAATGATAATAATATTAATAGGAAATGATAAATAACAATCTGTATCGCAACAGAAAAAGCCCTATAAAAGTTCAAAATTCAAGTCCAATATTGGAAGAAAGCTTCTATGGCTGTAGATGGATGCAAATAATCCAAAATGGTTAAGCAAATATAGCAATGAATCCACGTTCCACAACGAACCCGTTGGGAGTATACTTACACTCCGTTATCTCAATCTCATGAGGTAAGTGCCGCGCAGTGTATAGGTAGTTCTCCCTCCCGGTGTCTGTGGTACAGTGGAGCGGTGTCCTCTTTCGATCCAGAGATCTCTTTAGCACTCTCTCTCGAATTAGGCTCAATCATGTAAGAGAAAGGACATACAATAGTGCAACATTGTATGGGAATATCACACTTTTTATTGATTAACAATTGTGCGCTTACATCAAGTGACCTCAATAGTATGAGGTAATTAAAAGCATTGATAAAATATTTTTTGTCCTTAAACTCCTAAGCAAATACTGATGGAGAAAAAAAAAAGGAACCTGACGCGTTTCGAAGGGATATAAAACTTTTGTGCCCTTCTTCCTCAGAGGTAATACCTCTGAGGAAGAAGGGCACAAAAGTTCTATATCCCTTCGAAACGCGTCAGGTTCCTTTTTTTTTTCTACCGTATTGAATACAGATTTTACCAGATTTCCATCAGTATTTGCTTAGGAGTTTAAGGACAAAAAATATTTTATCAATGCTTTTAATTACCTCATACTATTGAGGTCACTTGATGTAAGCGCACAATTGTTAATCAATAAAAAGTGTGATATTCCCATACAATGTTGCACTATTGTATGTCCTTTCTCTTACATGATTGAGCCTAATTCGAGAGAGAGTGCTAAAGAGATCTCTGGATCGAAAGAGGACACCGCTCCACTGTACCACAGACACTGGGAGGGAGAACTACCTATACACTGCGCGGCACTTACCTCATGAGATTGAGGTAACGGAGTGTAAGTATACTCCCAACGGGTTTGTTGTGGAACGTGGATTCATTGCTATATTTGCTTAACCATTTTGGATTATTTGCATCCATCTACAGCCATAGAAGCTTTCTTCCAATATTGGACTTGAATTTTGAACTTTTATAGGGCTTTTTCTGTTGCGATACAGATTGTTATTTATCATTTCCTATTAATATTATTATCATTATTTATGGCATGTTCAGGTTATTATAATATTTAAAGTATCCAGCATAGTGATTTTTGCTAATATTTGAATACTCTTGCATTTTAGGTGGCTGCATTTTTGTTATATGTCTGTGTGCACATAACTTGTCACATACAATCCAGCGGGCACTACACTAGTTATGCAACTTGAACAACACTATTAATTCCATTCAAAACTAGTTCAATGTGTATATTGTATACATTGATTCTTGATACCCTTTGTTATCCACCAAATAACAGCTTATAAGAGTGATATATAATAACAACTACAGGGAGTGCAGAATTATTAGACAAAACCAAATCAGTGACCAATATAGCCACCTTTCTTTGCAAGGACACTCAAAAGCCTGCCATCCATGGATTCTGTCAGTGTTTTGATCTGTTCACCATCAACATTGCGTGCAGCAGCAACCACAGCCTCCCAGACACTGTTCAGAGAGGTGTACTGTTTTCCCTCCTTGTAAATCTCTCATTTGATGATGGACCACAGGTTCTCAATGGGGTTCAGATCAGGTGAACAAGGAGGCCATGTCATTAGATTTTCTTCTTTTATACCCTTTCTTGTCAGCCACGCTGTGGAGTACTTGGACGCGTGTGATGGAGCATTGTCCTGCATGAAAATCATGTTTTTCTTGAAGGATGCAGACTTCTTCCTGTACCACTGCTTGAAGAAGGTGTCTTCCAGAAACTGGCAGTAGGACTGGGAGTTGAGCTTGACTCCATCCTCAACCCGAAAAGGCCCCACAAGCTCATCTTTGATTATACCAGCCCAAACCAGTACTCCACCTCCACCTTGCTGGCGTCTGAGTCGGACTGGAGCTCTCTGCCCTTTACCAATCCAGCCACGGGCGGCCCATCCATCTGGCCCATCAAGACTCACTCTCATTTCATCAGTCCATAAAACCTTAGAAAAATCAGTCTTGAGATATTTCTTGGCCCAGTCTTGACGTTTCAGCTTGTGTGTCTTGTTCAGTGGTGGTCGTCTTTCAGCCTTTCTTACCTTGGCCATGTCTGTGAGTATTGCACACCTTGTGCTTTTGGGAACTCCAGTGATGTTGCAGCTCTGAAATATGGCCAAACTGGTGGCAAGTGGCATCTTGGCAGCTGCACGCTTGACTTTTCTCAGTTCATGGGCAGTTATTTTGCGCCTTGGTTTTTCCACACGCTTCTTGAGACCCTGTTGACTATTTTGAATGAAACGCTTGATTGTTCGATTATCACGCTTCAGAAGCTTTGCAATTTTAAGAGTGCTGCATCCCTCTGCAAGATATCTCACTATTTTTGACTTTTCTGAGCCTGTCAAGTCCTTCTTTTGACCCATTTTGCCAAAGGAAAGGAAGTTGCCTAATAATTATGCACACCTGATATAGGGTGTTGATGTCATTAGACCACACCCCTTCTCATTACAGAGATGAACATCACCTAATATGCTTAATTGGTAGTAGGCTTTCGAGCCTATACAGCTTGGAGTAAGACAACATGCATAAAGAGGATGATGTGGTCAAAATACTCATTTGCCTAATAATTCTGCACACAGTGTATAATCACCTTTTTTCTTTATTACAGTATTTTAATCATTTGGCATCCCTAGCATATATATTAACCAGTTGTTCTTTTTCAGTCAAACCGGTTTTTTAAACTAATCCATCACAGGACTCCCAAATTTAGGGTCCTTCACTCAGAGTGTTGCGCCTTCCTGAATTTTCCTTATCCCCTCATTTTCCCCCTCTTTATCACACATTTCAATCTATCAGGTTAACTGTTCCTGGGGGCACAGTTTTCTCTGGATAGATATTCATAGGCAGCAAGTACACCACTCTAGTCACTCATATATTTTTAGGGTGTTTTTACAGCGCCACCCCTACACCCATCTTTCTGTTCATCACATATATATATATATATATATATATATATATATTTATATTTATTTATTTTTATATATATATATATATATATATATATATATATATATATATATATATATATATATATATATATATATATATATATATATATATATACTGTATATATTATTATGACCCTGGGGAAGTCTCCCTATGGGTGATGGGGGAAACCAGACGTGGACTCCTTGCCCAGTGTGCTTAGAGGAATGTGGCTGCACCTCACTGACGAGGCCCATAGGAGGCCGAAACAATCGTCTGGGGTTGTCATGTTCCTTGTTCAGAGGAGAATTGCCTGGTATTTCGGGGCTGGACTGACCTTACTTGGCGGGAACAGACTGATATACTTCAGGAAAGTTTTCTTCTGTGAAAAGCACACTGGTCTAAAAGAGGCTGCCTCCGGGTGGTAAATCGCCATAGAACAAGCCACTGAGCTGTTGTTCGTTCCTGGTAGAGCGCTTCTCTCTTTGTATGCAAATTATTATGACCCTGGGGAAGTCTCCCTATGGGTGATGGGGGAAACCAGATGTGGACTCCTTGCCCTGTGTGCTTAGAGGAATGTGGCTGCACCTCACTGACGAGGCCCATAGGAGGCCGAAACGATCGTCTGGGGTTGTCATGTTCCTTGTTCAGAGGAGAATTGCCTGGTATTTCGGGGCTGGACTGACCTTACTTGGCGGGATCAGACTGATATACTTCAGGAAAGTTTTCTTCTGTGAAAAGCACACTGGTCTAAAAGAGGCTGCCTCCGGGTGGTAAATCGCCATAGAACAAGCCACTGAGCTGTTGTTCGTTCCTGGTAGAGCGCTTCTCTCTTTGTATGCAAATTATTATGACCCTGGGGAAGTCTCCCTATGGGTGATGGGGGAAACCAGACGTGGACTCCTTGCCCAGTGTGCTTAGAGGAATGTGGCTGCACCTCACTGACGAGGCCCATAGGAGGCCGAAACGATCGTCTGGGGTTGTCATGTTCCTTGTTCAGAGGAGAATTGCCTGGTATTTCAGGGCTGGACTGACCTTACTTGGCGGGATCAGACTGATATACTTCAGGAAAGTTTTCTTCTGTGAAAAGCACACTGGTCTAAAAGAGGCTGCCTCCGGGTGGTAAATCGCCATAGAACAAGCCACTGAGCTGTTGTTCGTTCCTGGTAGAGCGCTTCTCTCTTTGTATGCAAATTATTATGACCCTGGGGAAGTCTCCCTATGGGTGATGGGGGAAACCAGACGTGGACTCCTTGCCCAGTGTGCTTAGAGGAATGTGGCTGCACCTCACTGACGAGGCCCATAGGAGGCTGAAACGATCATCTGGGGTTGTCATGTTCCTTGTTCAGAGGAGAATTGCCTGGTATTTCGGGGCTGGACTGACCTTACTTGGCGGGAACAGACTGATATACTTCAGGAAAGTTTTCTTCTGTGAAAAGCACACTGGTCTAAAAGAGGCTGCCTCCGGGTGGTAAATCGCCATAGAACAAGCCACTGAGCTGTTGTTCATTCCTGGTAGAGCGCTTCTCTCTTTGTATGCAAATTATTATGACCCTGCGGAAGTCTCCCTATGGGTGATGGGGGAAACCAGACGTGGACTCCTTGCCCAGTGTGCTTAGAGGAATGTGGCTGCACCTCACTGACGAGGCCCATAGGAGGCCGAAACGATCGTCTGGGGTTGTCATGTTCCTTGTTCAGAGGAGAATTGCCTGGTATTTCGGGGCTGGACTGACCTTACTTGGCGGGATCAGACTGATATATTTAAGGAAAGTTTTCTTCTGTGAAAAGCACACTGGTCTAAAAGAGGCTGCCTCCGGGTGGTAAATTGCCATAGAACAAGCCACTGAGCTGTTGTTCGTTCCTGGTAGAGCGCTTCTCTCTTTGTATGCAAATTTTATATATACATATATATATATATATATATACACATATATACATATACGGAGGAGTACGTCATCACGGGCTACCTAGCTAGACCTTGCTAGCTGCGGACGGAGCTCCAGAGTTACGGAGCTACGCTGTTACGAAACAGTACAGACAGCGTTGTTCACAGTAAGCGTTTTGCTGGACACAGGCAGACTGAAGCAACACAGTCCAAGTGGTTATCGGAGTCCAGGAAGAGAAGGATGCGAAATAGCCCCAAGGTTAACGAGACATCTAGACGCCACAGCAAATATCCGTGAAGGAGAAGTGGTTTGAATGTCATATGGTAAGACTGTTTTTGTTTACCTACGGAGGGCTTAGAGAATACCGGAACACATAAATGGGCATGTTTTGTTGAGAGTCTGAAAGCTACAAGCAAGTTTATCTCTAAAAAGTGCCACTAACATATTAATCCGACCAGTTTTGTATAACCTAGAGGATTTTTTGAAGGGAACTTTTGTACATATATATTCTAAATTGTGGTTACTTATCCCCTCAATTCTCGGTTACACACTAGTGACTATTACAACGATCATAGCAGATTGCCTATCGATTACAGGAACAATATGTCAACATACTTTTCACTCAGACCGTTGTCTGATTTGGATATTGGGCCACTTACTCTTGAGGACACTTTTGTCAAACAACAGCAGGTTCTAGACATCAGTGATGCATTTCAATGTTTGGAACGTACTCTCATTAGGGAGTACAGGACATGGTGGGATAAAAGGGCTCTAGAGAAGTACCTGCTTTTGGATCTTATTCCAAGAGGACTAAGACTCAATAAATTCCCCACCTTTCAGGTGGATGACATTGATTTCATTAATGAATGGAATCAAGCCTTAAGTGAATGTTCCAAGGTTCTTATGGGTCTTATTATTAGATTTAAAGATTTACAGCTTATCAAAAGCTTATCAAAATCAGAGAAGAACTTACATCTTTACAAACACAATTGAATTCTTTTATAGGACACCCCAAATATAATGAATTTGATATTGTTCTAAAGGAGACAATTAGCAAATTCAGGGTAGATCTTGACAACCATAAGTTAAAAAAAATTAACAGGGATAATGCAGATTACCTTAATAACAAGATGTATGTTTGGAATAGCAAGCAAACACGAAGACAACGGAAGTAAAAAAATAATAAATCTAGGGAGAAAGGAGGTGCCACAAAACAGGATAAGAAAGTAACCTTTTCGGATTCAGAATAAACTGATGAAGAAAATATAGAGCTTATACAACCTAGTGAAACTAGTGGACAATCTGAGGATGAGGAAGTAGAGGTCAGACCAAAACAAGCAGCCAAAGTGACCAAGTTAGGATCAGATAATGCCAATATCAGAAATGACCCCGTAGTTACCAGACAAGTTAGTAAGAAAACCACTACCCAGGTTCAGAGTCTGGATCAGAGTAGAACTGAATTTTTAAGTGATAGTGAGGGAGATAGTGATACTTTGAGTACTGTAACCAAGTCTTGCTTGAAATCAAATAGTCAACATCCTTTTTTTCAGAAGGTACAGACAGATACGGAGGGAGGAGTAAGAAGAAGAGGAGAAGGAAGAGGTCAAAGAGGAGGGAGAGGGAGAGTAACCAGAAACAAGTACAAAGTATAAAAGTAATCAATTTATCAGAAGCAGTACTTAATGAGGAGGAATTATCAGTGCTTGGAATGGGCCTGGGATTTGTTCCGACTAAAAAGTTTAATCTCTTTGAAACTATTACTGATGTTAATAGAATAGTTAGGGATCTCACCCTTAAAAAGTTTTTTTCTAATAGAGATTTACAAAACACAAACCAGGCTATAGGGGGCACTATACCTCAACTGTTGGATTACAATCAACAAAACATCCATGATATTATAGATTTTAAAGAGGGATGTGATTACTTTACTTTACAAGGTTTGTTAATTGAATCCACCACCTCACAAGCATCTCTAACCAAATCCCAGCATATAGGATACAGGCCAAAATCCATCTTTTACCCTACTAAGGAGAGAGGCCCCTTTTTGGAGGCCTTTCACCATAGGGTGGAAGAGGATCTGATCAAATTGACCAGATATCATAAAAAGCAATCAAATAATTTGTCCATGGCACAGCTACAAGCCCTTGACAGCCTGAAGGCAAGAGATACAATTGTTATCAGGCAAGCTGACAAGGGTGGAAGTATTGTTGTCATGGACAAGCTACGCTATATTTTAGAAGCAGAACGGCAAATTAATGATCCTGAAGTATATATGAGCTTACACAAAGATCCCACTTTAGATTTTAAGTTGAGGTTAGCTGACTTGTTGGACGATGGGCTGGAGTTGGGGATTCTAGATCAGGAAACTTTTGATTTTCTAAATGTACAACTGCCGGTCATCCCCATTTTTCATCACCTCCCCAAGGTTCATAAATCCTTGGAGGAGGTGAGGGGAAGACCGATAGTGTCAGGTATCGGTTCTTTATTTGAGAACCTGTCTAGTTGGGTCGAATCCCTACTCCAGCCCATAGTCTATTTATTACCATCCTATCTCAAGGATACTACTCATCTCCTTTGTAGTCTAGACAAAATCATGTGGGACAAAGATTGCACATGGCTGACCGTGGATGTGGTCAGTCTATATTCCACAATCCCCCACGAATTTGGATTGGAAGCAATTAGGTTCTCATTAGATATGTATACTAACTACGATGAGAATGGTGTGGTCAGGGTAATCAAATTTCTCCTGGATCACAATTACTTTAAGTTTGGAGATGGGTTCTTTCTCCAGAGACGTGGGACTGCCATGGGGGCTAAATTTGCCCCCGCTTACGCCAACCTTTTTATGGGTTGGTGGGAGCGGTCCCACGTCTTTGGGGAACAGAACCCATTTAAGTCCAAAATCAGGACATACAAGAGATTTATTGATGATCTCTTGTTTGTGTGGACAGGTGGAGATGAGGAGTTGGCAGAGTTTGTACTTTATCTTAATGATAATAAGGTCAATCTCAAGTTTACGGCTGAATCCGGGAAGGAACAGATTCCATACTTAGATGTAATACTTAAAGGCTCAGTTTCCACAGGTAAAGTGGTTACAAGTCTCTATAGGAAGCCCATCTCCTCAAATACCATCCTTCATGCAAAGTCTTCACATCCAAAGCACACTGGCTTTGGTGTAGCCAAAGGCCAATTTATCAGATTGAAGCGTAATTGCACTTTGGAGTCAGATTTTCTGGATGAGGGAGAGGTATTGAGGAATCAATTATTAGAAAGAGGATACTCCAGAAAAACAGTTAATAGGGCCTTTTTAGAGGTTAAGAGACTTGATAGAGACGCTCTTTTACAAAGTCCAGGGAAAGTTGATAGATTCAGAACCCAGGAGGAAAGACCCTGTTTTGTGACCACATATAGCCCACAGTTTGATGAAATCTGTAAAATAATTAATAAGCACCTATCAATAGTAACAGGAGAGGACAGCCTTAAGCAATATGTGTCAGAGGGTTGCAATTTCATTTCCAAAAGGGGTACCACACTGGGCAATATTTTATCGCCCTCCATGATACAAAATAAAAAAACAAGAACAAGTAATTGGCTAACTTCTAAAGGCCACTATAAGTGCCATTTCTCACAATGTATAGCCTGTAGCCATATGAGACCTACTAAACAATTCCAATCATATGTAACACAAAGAGTGTTTGATTTAAGTGAATGCACCAATTGTCACACAAAGTTTGTAATCTACCTTGCAGAATGTTCCCAGTGTAAATTACAGTACGTGGGGTGTACCTCAAGAGAGGCACGCTCACGTATTAGGGAACACCTTAATAATATAGAGCAGGGAGTAGATTGTTCAGACCTTGTGTGACATTTCATTTTGATGCATGATAAAAATGTTATTACCTTTAATTGGTGTATTATTGAACGCATTAAAAATGGTCCCAGGGGTGGAGATAAGACAGCTAAAATGTTCTATAGGGAAGCCTTCTGGATATTTCTTCTTAGAACCAGAAGACCACAAGATTTTAATATTAGTGGAGACATAATCAATTTTTGGAAAAAAACATGATTTATGACATTCCCATAGTTGTTTAAAATGCACTTTTGTTTATCTAATCAATTCCCCAAAAAACAATAATATTGGTTAAAAGTTGTATAGATTTGTTAATATAAGTAACATGTGTCCATGATGACAAATATCTTAGTACAATTTCCAATATGTATATAAACGTGTGGAATATGATGGGTGAGATATGACAAATGTAAAAGCAGAATACAACTAAATGTGCTAAATGCATAAATTAAACCTAGCTTCTCTATTGTATACACAACAATTAATCAGACAGGTCTTTTTGAAATGTTTAACTAAGCCACAGTGTTTTTTCTAATTAACATTAATTGCAGTGACTATATAGGAAGTGTAAAGTCACTGATTGGGCATCTACGATTAAGGCATACTAGCCGAAACGCGTCAGATGCATGGCTGACAGCACTGCCGGTGTGCAGTTTTAACTACAATATAGTTGTTCCAATGAAGGTTAAATAAAGGTTTCTTATACCTTAAATTGAGGCTCGCTGGCTTTTCTTTAAGTTCTGGACATATATACATATACAATATATATATATATATATATATATATATATATATATATTAATCCAAAAATATGCACTCCATATAAAAAAGTCACAGCTCCCAGGGTGCTATATAACGACTCCAAATAGTGTCAGAGAGATAAGCACTCACTGGACTTGAGTATAAAACTTACCATATATTTTTCAAAGTTTAAAAGCAGAGCATAACGTTTCAGAACCACATAGGTCCCTTTGTCAAATGCAAAAATATCCCAAAACAAATCTTACCTAAAATCACCTACCTTTACATTCCCTTATATACACATACGTGTAACAACAGTTAATCCTTTGCATCTGTTTAACTGCAGTGCCATCTGCGCTATGTGGGCATGTATTAAGGGATGACGGTGTCAGTATGACGTCATCGCCGAGTGCTGGTCGATACCATATTGCGTGTCAATACACCACACTACTTTTGCCTAGAAACACATACACGGCAAAACCATAAAAAAGTAGTGCCGGGTATGTACATTCCACAGAATGCAGCGTCCAGTTCACAATCACAGTTAAATTACAGTACAATTAGGACACACCATAAAAATATTAATTAATAAAATTAAATTAATAAAAAGACCTATATTATGGAACTACATCTAATGGCATATTTACTACAGTCATATAGTATACTTCATATGTCTAATGCAGTATGGTTAGAAACATGGAATAACTGAGGTGCCAAACAGATGATCAGAGTTCATGTTGGAGCTTGAACAAATTGTTTAATGTTGAATGAAGGTATTCTGTCCCTTAAGAAAACATGATATCATTCCTCTTTGAGTTACTGAAATACTCAGTGTAAACATATGATGTTTAACCAGACAAATGGTTAACATCTCCCAGCAAGTTCTGTAGGATGACAGAAAAGTATAGCCATTCCCGTTAAGTGGTCATATTGCTTGCCAAAAAAAGGAGTGAAATACAGTATAGTGTTAAGGTCCCTAAGGGCCACTGTGTCCAGCATAAATATCCACTTGGATTCCAATGCACAGCATGTTCTGGGCCTTGTTGCCCCCCCTCCATAGAGGTGGTATATGATCTATTAACATGGTCCTTAAACTTGACAGGTTATGTTTATGCAGTGCAAAGTGGCGAGCCACCGGTTGATCAGAATCCCCTTTTTCAATGGCCTCCCTGATTGCAAATCTTAAATTGGCTATATGTTCGCAGAAGGTGGTGATCGTCTTCCCAACATACACTAGGGAACAGGGACAGGAGAGTAAATAGATCACAAAGGTACTTGTACATGTCAATCTATGTTTGAGCTTATACCTTTTGTTTCAATGTTGATGTTGAAATGTTGACCCACATTACATACTGTGGCATGTGGTGCAATTGCCACATTTAAAACATCCCAGCTTGGTGGTTTTAAGCCAACATGTTTTTGGTAACATTTCACAGGATCTGTGTCTACCAATATGTCCCTCAAGTTGCTTGCACAACGATATACCACCCTTGGAGGTTGCATCTTTTGGAATGGAAGATCTTTGTCTTTTTTCAGTAATTCCCAGTGATCCCTCATCGCCATACTCATAGTACTGTGTGTCAAGATCTCTTGATAAAGCCAGAGCACCTGGTGAAACGTATTGATGATAGTGTGTAGTCTAACTCCTGAGGATAAAAGATGGAGGTTTTGGGTTACAAAGGAAAAAATCCCCTGCCATTTTTTGAAAGATTCGTCACTCGGGAGATATATTGAGGAAATTGATACCTGCGCACAAGGAGTATTAATGTGCAGGACTTAGCCGACTTCAGAGATTACCAACTAACTTGCGCAAGTTACAAAGACACCGATCCGATAAAAGTGTGACATCAGCACCACACGACTCTACCGCTGATGGGTGTGTGGATGTCCAGGGAACCTGGGAGACGCTGCAGTGGCTGAGACATCGGGCACCAGAGGACACCAAGTTAAAGTACCATACATTCAAGAAACTCCAAGACTACAGTTAAAAGATCCTGGAAGTTTCTTACAGTCAAGTTCCATACACAAGGCTGCACGAAAAGGGAAAAAAAAACGGGCAGTGACGTGAACTGACCACAGACGGACTACGGACTACAACATCTACGTGACTATACATTTCCTCATATGATTGAGGTAATCTCCGGTAAGGGGACATCTATCATTTGATTTTTCTTATACCAACTCAACTTTTAGAACTTGAATATATTGACAGAAATCGTCTAAAGACTTTATCATCATTGTTTTCATTGTATTCAGTTGCGCGGAAGTGTATTTGATTTGTTCTTTTTTTCCATATATATATATATATATATATACATATATATATATATATATATATATATATATATATATATATATATATATATATACTGTCATGTTTTACTTTTGCATAAACCATGTGCATTTTTTTCCATGAAGATCTGCAAAATCCTCATAAAAGACCTGATAGACCACATGCTGGGTGGACAAGGTATGCACCAAGGAGGTGACAGAGAGGTTAAGTAGCTCACGCTAGCCTGAAATGCTTTGGCATCTGAAACTTCATAAATGGGGCCCTATATGTTTACCTATTTTAAGTGTAAGAAAAACAGATTTTCCTATTAATTTGCATTCATGATTTCAGTTTGTAGCAGAAAAAAAAGTTAATATTTCAGAATTCTGGTTTAGTGCCCTTGATGCACAAACCATGTAGAAATAAGCTGTTATATATTTTATGTTTTTGTTTTGTTGTTTTGCATAGCAAACTCTAATGTATTGTAATGAGCCCCAACATTTTTGTAACACTTAAGATTATTTTCAGACATAATGGGGTCAATAAAAAATCTTTCCAAAATTCTCACTCACTCAATAGAAGAGCTTGATAACAACACCAATATTTGATCTCCATTTCTCCCCAACTGCACCATTAATGACCAATAATGAATGCTGATGACCGAAAACTGGACTGAAACATCAGAAAAAGAATTGTTCTCCAGGCTTCACAGCAGTGCTCACCAACTGGCCAGTCCACTCATCATTTTCTGCTGGTCCAGCACTCTTCCCTCCCTATTTTCATGTCACATGTCTACTGCTTACGTGTAGATAGGTTTTATTTGTGTTTAATTGAAAGTGAAGACGTGTTCAGTATTGTTTTTTATTTTGTGTGTTTAAATTGTCATTAAAAATGTATGTTGCTGTTGTTAGCAAAGGCAGCAACATCTTGTTTCTTAGGTTTGAGCAAGAGCAGATTGGAGGCCATAATAGAAATTATGTATCTGATGTGTGTTATCAGTCAATCTGTGGGTAGTAAACATTGAGTGGATTGCCCATGCAAATTTTATTTTTCTGTAGTTAAGAGTGGTCCACCAACTTTTCCAAAATAACGGTTATAGCACTGCCAGAGCCCACTAGGGCTACTGTCTCTTATTCAGAAGAAATATCACTCAAAAGGTTTGTGTACCTCCTGCAAGACCTGACAGTCATATCAGTCCTCAAAAGTTAAAAGGATCCTCTCCAATTACACATTGCATTGGCTTTGGCCAGGCAGGGCACTTTGCCCTTTTGTGCCCTGGCTTAACACACTTAAAATTAACAAACAAGTGGTGTGAGCCCACACTCTTTTTCACACTCTTATAATAAATGTATACAGGGTGCACGCTGTCAATAGGGATTCTGCTTACCCCCAGGTTTATCATATATTGTATTAAAACATCAGCACTCCACTTCAGGTGAATGAACAACTCCTTTATTAAAGTGACAGTCACATATGTAATTATCACTTTAATAAAGAAGTTGTTCATTCACCTGAACAGGAGTGCTGGTGTTTTCATACAAGGAATGTTACCACACATTAAGGTGTTTTTTCTTGAACCAGACTCTTTCCCATAAGCCAAGTCCTTTGAAGGGGGTCCCTAAATCCAGACTTAATACCAGATTCTTCTAGCCAAGTTCCAGAAACATGGGATTTCTGATTTGCCTCCCATCTTCCAATGAAGGACTCTCTGTAACAGGCTTTGATGGTCTTAAAGGTGATTTGTTGTGGTCCTTAGCAGCCATTTATCTTTCAACTTGGGTCATCATGTCATCAGAAGAAGTAGGATTGCTTTGTCCCACCCAGTCCTGGAGGCCATGTAGGAGTTCACGTAGGAATCTATCCAGCACTAGATTTCCATCATCTGTGGTGTGCTCTGGGCATTCTGTTGAGAAACTTATGTTACCTATGGATCAGATGAAACATCTGTGTTCTGGGTGATAGCCTATCATCAAACTATAAATTGTAGAAGTGCTGGGCTCTGACTGCTGTAGTTACCCCAAATCTGGCAGGATTTCAGTTTTTAGCACAGTATAATCTGCAGCACCATTTACTTCAAGGTCATAGTAAGCCTCTTGGGCTTTTCAAGGCAAGAAGGGAGCAAGCATTCAAAAGGTATACTTCCACATCATCATCAGGAGACATTTTCTGCAGACAGCTGCTTACACAAATACTGCTTTGTCTCTCAGCTTGTTCAGGTATCACAAGAGTAGTAAGGTCTTGTACTGTCTCTTTAAGAATTTCATGATCTGCCTTTTAGGCTTCAGTTACTGTTGTAATTTGCATAGCCAGTAGCATATTGATTTCTTGTTTTACAGTTGTAACTTGTAGCAGGGCTTTTAACACATCCTCCATGTTTGCCAATAGTTTCTCTTCAAATGGGTACTATACTTTTAAGATCCAAAGGTAAACTAATCCCACTTCTTAAACCACATATCAAACAGGAGACAGGGTATAAAAGTCCACAGTGCTTCCTTTTTTTCCCCTTTTTTAATTTAAATTGTAAAGTAATAATCTGTCTCTGCAGATATGGGTACACTGTCCCTTTAAGACATGACATAAATGCAGAGTAAATAAACAAAATAAAACCTACTCCCCTTTGGGAGGCGAACTAAATATACAAAAATGAAAACCTTATTAAACAAGATGTGTTCTAGACAGGTAAGCTAGCTCCAGTCAAGCAAATATTTTTTACACAGATTTTTTATTACAACAGTCGCTTACCAGGCCTTCACACAACTCCACAGACTATGTTAAGCTGTTTGCTCCTTGAGATTGCGATGATCAAACGTTCCACGAGACAGCAAGATATTAATAAGGGGTCCGTTGCAATGTCAAGAAAGCTAAAATATTCCAAGCGGCTGACATATGCGTTGAAATACAGCATCGTGGAGAGGTGCTTACTATACATCATAATGGGTGGCGATGATGGGGATATATTTCAAGCAGCATCGCCATCTTCATTAATGATGTAAAGGATCCCTTTTAACTATATCACACAACAAAGTAAACATACTGCAGCCTACAAGAATAACCTCTAATCCGCCATTACCCCACATTGCTTTTAACCTCCTACACTATTTACCCCTAAACCAACATAACCCCACACCACAATAACCTCTACACTACTTAACCCCTAAAATACCACATAACCCATCGCAAACTACCCCGCTACACTATTAATCCTTAAACCGCAATAACCCCTACACTACTTAACCCCTAAACCTCCATTACCCCCACTGCAATATGAGATACACTACTTAAACTCTAAATCACCATTACTCCCACCCCAACTCCTACTACTTAAACCCAAAACTGCCACTAGCCCCAACTGCAATAACCACTACACTACTTAACCCCTAACCCCCCCAAGCCCACTATCCTAAGACCCCTAATTTACAAAAATAAAGAAAAAAAACTACCAGTAAAAAACTTTCAGCTAGATTATGAGTTTTGAGCGCTATAGAGAAATTAAAGAACGCAACAAAAGTTACGTTATTTAATTTCCTATAGCACTGCCATTACACGTTTTCAAACATACGCCTTTTGCATGCAATATGGTTGCATTGAGCTCCATACCGCACACAATCAGAGCGTTGCTGAGATGTGCTCGTGCACGATTTCCCCATAGACATCAATGGGGAGAGCGGGTTAGAAAAAAAAAGCCTAACACCTGCGATTGTGCAAACAAAAATTCCGTAACACAGCCCCATTGATGTCTATGGGGAAATAAAAATACAGTTTAAAAAAAACACCCTCACATAAACCCTACGTCTAAACACCCCTAATCTGCAGCCCTCAACATCATGGACACCTGCCTACAGTTATTAACCCCTAATCTGCCACTCCCGATATAGCCGCTACCTAAATAAAATGATTAACCCCTAATCTGCCACTCCCAATATCGCCGCCACTATACTACATTTATCAACCCATAAACCGCCAGCCCCCCACATTGCAACAAGTGAAATTAAACTATATTAACCCCTAATCCTAACCCTAACGTAACCCTAACCCTAACGTAACCCTAAACCTAACCCTAACACCTCCTAACTTTAACATAATAAAAATATAGCTAAATTACATTTACAATTATTAACTAAATAAACGTATTAAACCCTAAACCGCCAGCACCCCCCACATTGCAACAAGCTAATTTAAACTATATTAACCCTTAAACCTAACCCTAACGTAACCCTAACCCCCCCTAACTTTAACATTATTAAATTAGATCTAAATTAAAGTTACAATTATTAACTAAATAATAGCTATTTAAAACTAAATACATACTTACCTGTAAAATATAACCTAAGCTAGCTACAATATAACTAATAGTTATATTGTATCTAGCTAAGGTTTTATTTTTATTTCACAGGCAAATTTGTAATTATTTTAACTAGGTAGACTAGTTAGTAAATAGTTATTAACTATTTACTAACAACCTAGTTAAAATAAATACAAACTTACCTGTGAAATAAAACCTAACCTGCCTTACACTAAAATCTAACATTAAAAAAATAAAAAACCTACCATTACAAAAATAAAAAACCTACCATTACAAAAAAAAAAAAATTATCCAAAAAAATTAAGATTCATCCTATTCTAATACCCTTAAAAAAATAAAAAAAATAAAAAACCCTACTCTAGAATAAACTACCAAGGGCCCTTAAAAGGGCATTTTGGGGGGGCTTAAAAGGGCCTTATGTAGGGCATTGCCCTGAGATAAACAGCTCTTTTACTTTAAAAAGAATACAAACACCCCTTAACACTATACAACCCCCCAAACTACCAAGGGCCCTTAAAAGGGCCTTTTGGGGGGCCCTTAAAAGGGCCTTTTGTAGGGCATTGCCCTGAGATAAACAGCTCTTTTACTCCAAAAAATATAAACACCCCCTAACACTATAGAAACCCCCACCCCCCAATCTACCAAGGGCCCTTAAAATGTCCTTTTGGGGGGGGCCTTAAAGAGCCTTTTGTAGGGCATTGCCCTGAGATAAACAGCTCTTTTACTCAAAAAATACAAACACCCCCTAACACTATACAAACCCCCACCCCCCAAACTACCAAATGCCCTTAAAAGTGCCTTTTGGGGGTCCTTAAAAGGGCCTTTTGTAGGGCATTGCCCTGAGATAAAGAGCTCTTTTTTCTAAAAAAAAAAACACCCCCTAAAAATATACATTACACAGAATAGCAAACAAAACCCATAAAAAACACCCCAAAATAAAAAACCTAATCTAGAATAAATACCAATGGCCCTTAAAAGGGCCTTTTGTAGGGCATTGCCCTAAAGATATCAGCTCTTTTATTTGCAAACAATTACAAAGACCCACTAACATTACAAACCCCCACCCCTCCAAAACCACAAAATAAAAAAAAACTATCTAAAAAACCTAAGCTACCCATTGCCCTGAAAAGGGCATTTGTATGGGCATTGCCCTTAAAAGGGCATTTAGCTGTTTTTACTGCCCAGACACTAAAATAAAAAATAAAACCCACCCAATACATTTTTAACAAAACCTAACACTAACCCCCTGACGATCCACTTACATTTTTTGATGTCCCGCTTGAAGGATCGTCATCCAGCCAGCGAAGTCATCATCCATGCGTCAAGAAGTCTTCATCCATGCGGCCTCTTCTATCTTCATCCAGCCGGCGAAGTCCTCATTCAGGCAGCAAGAAGTCTTCATCCAGGCAGCCTCTTCTATCTTCATCCAGCCGGCGTGGAGCGGGTCAATCCTGGAGACATCCGGCGCAGAGCAACCTCTTTATACGGTCGCCGCCGTACACTGAATCTTTAATGCAAGGGACGCAATTCAAGATGGTGTCCCTTGCATTCCTATTGGCTGAAAAATTTGAATCAGCCAATAGAAATTAGGGCTGCTAAATTCCTATTGGCTGTTCAAATCAGCCAATAGTATTTAAGCAGATCTCATTCTATTGGCTAATTAGAATTGCAGTATACTACATATATCTAAGTGGTGCATTGAGAAGAAAATGCATCAGTGTTCCTCTCAGAAAACGAACATTACAGAAGGGAGATCTGGTGAGAGCAATATAATTTATTCCCCATAGACTAATAAGCACAATTACAGTATTTTAATTACAATAATTGAAACAACACTGTAATGTGCCTAAATTATATTTGTGTGCATGACACAGAGAATGAAGTAATCTGCATTAATAATAACAAACAGAATTGTGTATGTGTACTGAGCATCAAAATGAGTGTATGTGACACTCATTCATTCAATGAATGTGTAAATTCTCATTAAAATATGCCACATAATTGGTTGGAACCTTACAGAAAATAAAAGCATTCAAGCAAGAGCATTTTACAGTACTGGACTGTTTGAGTAAACATTTGAAAGCAACGTATTTAGCAACATTGTATTATGTGTTTTAACAAACTAAGGGCTAGATTAAAAGTGCTACGGTAAATTGTTTTTTTGGGGTTAGCAAAAACATTGATAGCGTTAGGCTTTTTGCGCTTGTCGGTTTCCGCTGGTATTGAAAGTTGAAAAAAACGTATTTTGTGCTAACGGTAAACCGAAAACTGCAAAAATCCTAAACGGAGTTTTCACATGCGGATGCATGTCTTCCCCCATAGAAGTCAATGGAGACAAAAAAGTTTAAAAAAAAAAACACCCTACTCACGCAAACGACCTTGCATTCCCCATAGAAGTCAATGGAAAATATAAATATGCGTATTATCACATTATCATATTGGTAATGTCAAGAAGATATTATCTTAATATACAGAAAAATATATAGAAAGAGTAACTACATATTTACCCTTCCATGGGGACACTCACTCATCCTGAATTCATACACTATACACTCACTCCTTTCCAACTCAATTGACCATTCATCTGTACGATTATTGTAGTTTTAAATATAAAAAAATAAAAGCTCAGTAGGAAAGCTCAGAAATGTTCACACTTTTGCAATGATATTGTGACAGTAAATAAATTTTCATAACAGTCTGCAATCAAGAAAGCACATTTTAATAAAAGCAGGAAGTTATCCTGTTTTTTGAACTGACCATGTGACTGAAATCTATGTGCAAAAAGTGAAAACTGAAAAACAGAGTTTCTTTTACTCTTGTATGAAAAATTATATGAAAGGATATGAAAGGTTTTTTCAAATCCATTGAAATATGGTTTTTGAAGGGCCACACTTGCTATCTGAAGAATTAGTGCAGTCCAAAGTCATATGAAACTCATGTGAAAACCTTTTTATTAAACTAGTTGAGAGAGATTCAAATTTGAAAAAGGATGACTGTGCTACTGTAACCTAAGTGAGCTTAAAATCTAAACCATTGTAAGCGTCTAGGCTTATACAATTCCAAAATATCTGCCCACAAAATTATTATGGCCTCTATTACAATCTTTCAGTGATTTGTTCCCAAAAAGGATTTTTGTCTTTACATTATGGAACACAATATCATTAATGCTTGTTATAGTTTACAAGTTCCATAATGTAGTTACTTCAGGCAAGCCTGTGGCTTAGTGCAGTGGGTGCAAGGTTTAACAAACACTATCTAGTCTGTTCTAGACATAGGAAAAAAAATTCCCATTTAAAGTTAAACACACTAAGCTATCTCTAGACTGCCACCATCTAAGATTTATTATATTTGAAATCTTAATGAAAACTCGGACTAACAAATTAAAATCCCATAATACGATTATTAGAAAAATAGAGCATTATTATCACCAGTCTCTTTCAGTAATGTGGTTAAAATATTAGACAAAGGCAAAACTAAATAAAGGAACATATATTATGAGAAAAAAAAGAGTCACAGTGCATTGAAATAAGAGAAAGATGTTAACAAATAAAATTACACACACAGCAAACAGTTTTAAATCCAAAAAGGAGAAATAACAGAACAAATAACTTTACCAGAATATAGTTTCTTGACCAAACTTACTTCCAGAGTGGGCCATGGTAGTATCAACCCCTCTCTTTTATTGCATGTCATAAAGCTCTGAATCCATGACTAGGAATTTTAAAACATAACTTTTGTTATGTATATTCAGTACATACACACATATAAACAATCCCCTTGTGACTTCATGAGGATTAGTTTGATACCAAATATGACATGGGTGTTAAATTTCTATCTTCCAGTGCCATATACGTGATAAAATATGATAAAAATGTTTCTACTTATACTAGTGTCACCTCTGATTGAACTGGCCTGTGTCTCGCTGGAGACACTTGTTTATCTTCAATAAAGTGCAGGGATTACTGTGCAAAACACATCCGAGGCATGTTAGAGATCATGGTGTCTTATTTTGTTTTTAGATAATGCCACAATAAAGTATTTGATTTTAATTCCATCTTTAACATTTACTTTCATCCTGTGATGAAAGTTTACATAGATAGCTGAGATGCTACCTCTCCCCTACTACACAATGATGCATTGATGTTTGAGACCTAGTTTCACATATTGGATCAGTGGAAGAAGGGGTTCAGAGGATGCGGCCCTCCATCAAACATCAAACACAGTAGGCTAAATACTCACAGTCCCCTCCTTTAAGTGTTCACCCTCTTAAAATAAAAGTTCAATAATGGATGCCAAAGGCAGATATGCATGAGGCCAATATGGAAAGTGTTCTCTCACTGCTCTAGGGTAAAGGAGCCCTCCTTAGGCCATGTGATGGAGCCTAGAAATAGATGGATAAGTGAGAGGCCTGAGTGACAGATTTTCTCAAACCGCTTTGTAAGGTTGGGCATACTTTCAGAGAAATGCTTTCCTTCTCATCAATTTTGTAGTGCCAAGGTTGACAGTGTCTTTTAGCAGCTATACCAGTGAATACATGCTAAAGAATTAGTCAGCAATGATATTAAATAACAAATTAGCGAACTTCTAGCCGGAGTTCACTCACAAATGTCTAATCAGCTCTGCCTCCTTGTCAAGATATTTTAATTATGCCCCTCTGAAGTTTAATGGCTACTTACATTAGGACTCCAGTTGTAGAAGATGAGAGAAATTGTTTTAATAGAAATCCATAGGGGTATATTTAATAATGTGCTAGTGGACGTGATACGATGTAGCGTATCATGTCCGCCGCACATCGATAAATGCTGACAGCATGCGCTGTCGGCATTTATCATTGCACCAGCAGTTCTTGTGAATCGGCCGCTAGCAGGGAGTGTCAATCAACCCAATCGTATTCTATCAGGCTGATTTCTATCCGCAGCTTCAGAACAGATGGACAACCGCTGCTTCATAACTTCTGTTTCCGGCGAGAATTGAAGGCTCACTGGAAACAAATGTAATTAGCCCCATAGTCTTTTCCTTATTTTCAGATGTATATCATGTCAAACTGGAAAATGTTACTTTTAAAATCAATAAATGTAAATATTGGGGAAAAACAGGATCTAAAGATCTAAACTTTGCAGGGTCAGACATGGTGTTTCACGCAGACCCTTTCAGGGGCCGCCCTCATGGAATTATCTTAAAAAAGGTGCAGTTCCTGCGAGTGGCGAGATGTCTCCTTTAGGAAGTAATGGAGCTCACTAGAAAAAGAAACTTCACTGAGTAGAGTGAATTTAGCAGTAAGCAGGGTAGGCACTTTAAAAATTAAACCCTGCATCAAAAACAAATCATATTGTGCTGTTTCCTGTGTATAGCCTCTTAAAAATCGCCTCTATTTTGTATTAGGGTATTAAGTATTTTGAGTAATTTGTCACAACTTCACCTTTTAGTTTGTGAGAAAAAACAGTGAGATCTGTAGGGCAGAAATGTTTATATATTACGCTTGGATTTGAGAGACAATTTCATACACCCCCATGAAACACCCATGTTCGGCCCATTTTTACAATAAAAGAACAATTACGCTTTGTATTTTGTACTGATAAGTACACATTTTGTTTGATGTGTTTTTGCACATCCAGCGTACTTAAATTGCAATTTATGTTGTGCATATTTAATATCATATATTCGTGTGTATTTTACATACAAATTGTACATTTTTTATCAAATACAATTTTTGGTGAACAATTTTGTTACGATTTTTTTATGCACTTTAACAATACATTTTTTTCTGAGTATTTTTGTGTAAATGGTTAAAGTATTTGTTTTGTATGATTTTTAAATCACCATTTTCAATGTGCAGTTTTGTACTGTATGCATCTCCTTCTCATATGAAAATGCAATATATATGCTCTTTAGAAGGGAAATAGAAGTACTGGCAGTCTGATTATGAAGATGTTTGTACTGATAGTGACAATCATAATAATGTGAGTGTGACTTAGAAACAAAGATTAACAGACATTGCTACATGCAATTTCTAGATGTTGTGGTCACTTTTCCTGAAGATCTCCTTAGCTGTACAGGATATCAAATACTCAATACATATACAGTACATATGTAAATGAATATACAGTGGGTATTGAAAAGAATCACCCCCTTGGAAATAATCACATTTTATTGCTTTGCAGCCTCAAATAAAGACACAGTTTTAAAGTTAAAGATATAACACCAACATGTCAGGCAAAAATAACGACAATTCAAAAATAGAATCACTGAGTTGGAAAAAGGATCACCCCCTCCTAAAAATACTTGTAAACTAAATCAGGTGTAGCTAATCACCTTCTCAATGGCACACGGTTCCTGGTAGTACAACTGAAGCAAACAATCAACTATGGGTGGCAAGGCAATGTCAAAAGATCTCCAGGATACTTTTGTGGACAGGCACAAGTCAGGAGATGGATTCAAAAAAATATCAAAGGCTTTATCAATGCCTAGAAGCCCAGTAAAGTATATTATTAAGAAGTGGAAGGTATTTGGTACAACAGATCAGAATGTCGCTCCAAACTGGATGAAAGAGATAGGAGGAAACTTGTCAGAGAGGCTACCAAGAGGCCCACAGCAATTCTGAAGCAGTTGCAGGAATTTATGACAAAGAGTGGTCATTGTGTACATGTGAAAATAATATCACAAATTTTCCACAAATGTAGCTTGTATGGGAGGGTTGCAAGTAAAAAGCCACTCCTCAAGGCCGCATGCATTCATGACTGAGCTATGCCATAACACACCTAGGAGATTCTGAGGCCACATGGAAAAAAGTTTATGGTCAAATGAGACCCAATCACACGGCTTAATTAATTACTGTTGGGAACCAATACCCAAGCTAGAGGACACAGATAAATAGGGAGGGACAAGACATGCAGTCCTAAACAGAAGGCACCACCACTTGAAGAACCCTTCTCCCAAAAGAAGCCTCAGTCAAGGCAAAAGTATCAAATTTGTAAAAATTAGTTAAAGTATGTAGAGAAGACGAAGTTGCAGCCTTGTAAATTTGTTCCACAGAAGCTTCATTTTTGAAAGCCCAAGAAGAGGAAACAGCTCTTGTGGAATGAGCCGTAATTCTCTCAGGGGGCTGCTGTCCAGCAGTCTCATAAGCCAAACGAATTATACTTTGTAACCATAAAGAAAGAGTAGTAGCAGTAGCTTTCGGACCTTTATGTTTCCCAGAGAAACAGACAAAGAGGGCAGAGGACTGGGGAAAATCCTTAGTCACCTGTAAGCAGAATTTAAGAGCTCGTACAACATCCAAATTGTGTAAGAAACGTTCTTTGGAAGAAGAAGGATTAGGACACAGAGAGGGAACAACTATTTTCTGTTTGATATTTCTATTAGAAACAACCTTAGGAAGTAAACCTAACTAAGTACGAAGAACAGCCTTATCGGCATGAAAAAATAAGATAAGGGGAATCACACTGCAGAGTTCTGAGACTCTTCGAGCAGAAGAGATAGCAACAAGAAATAAAACCTTCCAAGATAACAACTTAATGGCTATGGAATGCAACGATTCAAATGGAGCCAGCTGTAAAACTTTAAGAACAAGGTTAAGGCTCCAAAGAGGAGCAACAGACTAAAAGACAGGCCTGATTTTGACCAAGGCCTGACAAAAAGATTGCACATCTGGCACATCCACCAAACGTTTATGTAGTAAAACTGATAAAGCAAAAATCTGACCCTTCAGGGTACTAACTGACAATCCCTTCTCCAGGACTTCCTGAAGAAAAGATAAAATTCTAGGAATTTTAATTCTACTCCAAGAGTAGCCCTTGGATTCACACCAATAAAGATATGTATGCCATATCTTATAGTAAATCTTTCTAGTAACAGGCTTGCGAGTCTGAATCATGGTCTCAATGACCGATTCAGAAAAACCACGCTTAGACAGAATTAAGCATTCAATCTCCAAACAGTCAGCTTCAGAGAAATGAGATTTGGATGATGGAAGGGACCCTGAATCAGGAGGTCCTTCCTCAGAGGTAGTCTCCAAGGTGGGAGAGATGACATCTCCACTAGGTCTGCAAACCAGATCCTGCGAGGCTACGCAGGGGCTATTAGAATCACCAACACCCTCTCCTGTTTGTTACGAGCAATGACTCATGGAAGGAGAGCAAACGGAGGAAACAGGTGTACCAACCTGAAAATGCAAGGAACCTCCAGAGCCTCTTTTAGTATGGCCTGCCGATCTCTTGACCTTGAACCGTACCATGTAAGCTTGGTGTTCTGATGGGACGCCATCAGATCTAACTATGGCACTCCCATTTGAGGACTAAGCTGGAAAACAACTCCGGATGGAGTTCCCACTCCCGGGATGAAAAGTCTGTCTGCTCAGAAAATCTGCTTCCCAATTTTCTACTCCTGGAATGTGGATGGCAGATAGACAGCAATTATGGGTCTCTGCCCACTAAAGAATCTGAGTAACCTCCTTCATGGCTAAGGAACTCTGAATTCCTCCCTGGTGATTGATATAAGCCACAGAGGTTATGTTGTCTGACTGGAACCTGATAAACTGGACAACTGAGGCCAAGCCAATAGAGTATTGTAAATCACCCTCAACTACAAGATGTTTATGGGAAGAGCAGACTCCTCCTGAGTCCAAAGGCTCTGAGATTTTAACCAGTGCAGCCTTTATGAGTATGGCCAATGCTGAAACGCGTAAAACCTTTTACCCTTTTGTGTGTACCATGTCATATTTTTAACGTGAAGTTAATAAATCTGTTTTTTATATATTTTTTTATATTTTGGATTGAACTCTTTTTTTCTTCTTTGCTCCCCAGCCCAGCAGGCTGGCGTCCATAGTCATGATCACCCAGGAAGGTCTCCAAAAGCATGTGCCCTGAGATGTTCCTGTGAAATCCACCACGGGAGAGAAATCTTGACGACTGATCTAACTCTATTCTCTGAGATAGATCCGCATGGTCGCCATTCCATTGTCTTAGCATGCACAACTGTAGAGCTCTCAAATGGAATTGAGCAAAAGGAATGATGTCCATGGAAGCCACCATCAGACCGATTACATCCATAGATTGAGCCACTGAAGCAGCGGTTCCCAACCTTTTTTCTCTCCTGTACCCCTTGATTAGGCTTTTCATTTATGAGTACCCCCTCTCTTCATTACCCCCACCCAACCCTCAAAATAAAGGAAGCACTTTTTTATAGGGGAGGTAAGCTATACCTGAATTGCATACGACTGTACGTGTATCAACAGGATTAAAGCTCAGATCTTATTCTCAGGAGTCCTGCTGTGTGGCTGGTGCCCCTGGCAGCTGCCTGGTTGCTCCTAAACAAGGCCCTGGGGGGGAGTAATGATCATAAAAATAAATATTTAAATTAGTAACCACCCAGCCACTATGAACGTTTTTAGTTGGAAGTGAAGCAGTCTGAATCAAGCAAGCACTAGCAGCAGTACTTTACTTACCGGCACTGACTATAACTTATTTGGGGATGCAGACCTGCCTCACCTGTGTGACTCGCAATCTCAACGGCTCTATCACACATGTCCATGCAGCTATGCTGCTGCAGTGCCGCTTCTATTTGAGCACTTGCAGTCAAAATTAAGCTGTCTGGTGACACAGGGTGATCATTAATATGTGGACCGGAGTCATCCACACCCGGTCCACATATTTCAGGTGCAGAGGCTCCCATCTGCCTATATGCCAGGCCAGGACTTCATTTGTCACTTTCCGGCTAAATGCTCCTTCCTTCCACAGTTCCACGATGCTTATTAGTTGATGACCCATTGAGAGTGCCCCCCCGACCCTCCCCCGCATCTTCCGCCATTACCAACAATATTTTTGCGTACCCCCAAACGGCCTGCCAAGTACCCCCAGGGGTACACGTACCCCAGGTTGGGAACCGCTGCACTGAAGGATAGCCGGAAGGAAGCCTGAAGAGAGACACAAGAGGAAATTATTTTGTTTTTCCTGACCTCTGTCAGAAAAATCTTCATCAATAGAGTATCTATTATGGTCACTAAGAACACTACTCTTGTAGCAGGGGAAAGAGAGTTTTTTTTACAAATTCACATTCCATCCGTGGGAATGAAGAAAATACAACAATATCTATGTGTGAGGTTTTGCTTGTTAAAAAAATGGTGCCTGAACCACTATGTCGTCCAGGTAGGGTGCCACAGCAATTCCACGAGAACGGATCACTGCCAAAAGAGCCCCCAGAACCTTTGAAAAAATCCTGGGAGCCGTGGCTAGACCAAATGGAAGGGCCACAAACTGGAAATGTTTGTCCAGAAAGGTAAATCTCAGGAATCTGTGATGGTCCCTGTGAATAGGAACATGAAGATACACATCTTTTAGGTCTATGGTTGTCATGAACTGACCCTCTTGTACTAAAGGAAGAATGGAGTGTAGCCTCCATCTTGGAGGATGGAACTTAGAGAAACTTGTTTAGACACTTCAAGTCTAAAATAGGACGGAAAGTTCCCTCTTTTTTGGGAACCACAAATAGGTTGGAGTAGAACCCGAGACCCTGTTCCTGCACTGGAACTGGAACTATCACTCCCAGGGAGGAAAGATGTTGTATACATTTCAAGAACGCCTCTCTCTTTATCTGGTCTGCAGATAATCTTGAGAGAAGGAATCTGCCTCTGGGAGGAAAAATCTTGAATTCCAATTTGTAACCCTGGGATACTATGTCCACAGTCCAGGGATCTGGGACATCTCGTATCCAAGCTTGAGAGAACTGAGAAAGTCTGCCCCACACCAGGTCCAATCCCGGGCAAACTCTTTATGCTGATTTGGAATCAGCTGCAGGTTTCTTTGATTGTTTCCCCTTGTTCCAAGACTGATTGGGTTTCCAAGAAGACTTGGATTGCTCCTGCTTGGAAAAAGAAGGGGAAGGCTTTCCTCTGAAGTTACAAAAGGAATGAAAATTACTCTGATGTCCTTTAGGCCTATTCTTCTTATCTTGAGGTAGAAAAGATAATTTCTGCCAAACCGGGTCCAAACAAGGTTTTGCCCTTGTAAGGAATCGCCAGAAGCTTGACTCTAGAGGAAACGTCTGCAGACCCAGATTTCAAACATAATATCCTGCGGGCTAGGACAGGGAAACTTGAAGTTTTAGCTCCTAGTCTAACAACCTGTAAAATAGCATCTGCAATAAAGGAATTGGCCAATTTAAGAGCTTTAATCCTATTCTGAATTTCATCCCAGGAAGTCTCTATTTAAAGAGAATCAGACAAGGCATCGAAACCAATAAGATGCCGCACTAGACACGGTGGCAATACACACCGCAGGTTGCCATTGGAGACCATGATGAACATAAATCTTTTTCAAATAAGCCTCCAGCTTCTTGTCCATCGGATCCTTAAAAGAGCAGCTATCCTCAATAGGAATAGTTGTTCTCTTAGCCAGAGTGGAAATGGCCCCTTCAACTTTGGGTACAGTATACCAAGGGGGTTTAATGGAGTCCTCGACAGGAAACATTTTCTTAAAAATGGGAGACTGGGAAAAAGATACCCCTGGTTTCTCCCATTCGTGTGAGATAATCTCCCTAGCACGTCCCGGCACAGGAAAAACCTCTGAAGTGGAAGGTTCATCAAAGAAACTATTAAGTTTACTAGATTTCTTAGGAGTGACAATGACAGGGGTATCAGAGTCATTTTAAGTGGCTAAAACCTCCTTTAACAATACATGAAGGTGTTCAAACTTAAATCTGAACGATACCACCTCAGTCTCAGAAGAAGGAATTATACTGTCCGAATCTGAGATTTCACCCTCAGAAATTCCCGATGTATCTTCCTCATCAGACTCATGAGAAAGGTCAACTTGGGAAGCAGGACAGAGGACAGGCACCTTACTTTCTGAATTTCTAGATTTCCTCTTGCATTTTCCCTAATCTGGGAATGGCATATAAATGCCGTAGATGCATCTGAAGATACCTGGGCAGCAATTTCTGCTTTTAAATAAATTCCACTAGGAGTTATAGAGGAACCACAGGGCACTGCATGTGTGACGTCATTGAGGCTCAGGACGTAGCAGGAGAAAGTTGAGGTATTATTTTAACAGCATCATCCTGAGAGATATTAGGCTAAAAAAATTTACCTTTATTTTGCAAGGTTTTCTTGACACATGAAGAACAAAATTGCATAGGAGCTGCATCTAAATATAATAAGCATGAATTCATGAGAGCAGACTCGTGCTCCATATCAGACATGTTGTGAAACAGTAAATAAACTTGTACAGATAAGTTTCAAAGATTTTAATATTCAATTAAAATAAGCTAAGGAAAAAAGTGTTATCCCAAATTAGGATCTATCCCCAGCTAAAATTATGTGAGAAATCCTAAAATACTCCTAAAATACACCTCAGGCAACCCCACAACTCAATTACTGAGGTGCCTTACTGCTACCAATTAAGACCGGATCAACCAGAAATGGAGAAAAACAACTTTTTCCACAGAAACGTTATGAAGTAAAGCTGGTCATGTGACCGCAACTGCCGAGCTCAAATTACTGCAGCGACACAGAGATTCACTAAAAATAGCTTCCTGGTATACTGGAAATAACCATTTTTTCAAACCGGACAGTTTAAAATGTTGCATCGTTTTATTTTAAAGCAAAGAGGAAATGAATAAGCTGCTGAAATAAAAATTTCAGCCTTACTTTCAGTTTAAACTTGAATTGTTTTATCAATTAAATATGTGTCAGAAAATTTTCTTTTTAAGAGTTTAAATGTTTGTCTCACACATGCTACAGTGCCTGCTTCATGCCTCAGTGTAACCCATACAACAGGATTATCTATGTCCCAATAAAAAAGCAGTGTCTTTTAATTTAAGTGCATGGTCTCCCCAACTGGAAGAAAAAGTACTTACCTGCTCCACAACTGTTCGCGAACGGGCAAACCGGGCAAGCCGCCATTGACTTCAATAGGCAGGTGAATTTTAAAACCCACAGGGACTCTTTCTGGACACAATAGTGATGGAAACGTTGTTTCAAGGGGACTAACACCTGGACTGTGGCATGCCGGAGGGGGATCCATGGCAAAACTCCTACGTAAAATTACATAGTTGATGCAGAGTCTGGTTTTAATCCATAAAGGGCATAAATCACCTAACATTCCTAAATTGTTTGGAATAACGTGCTTTAAAACATCAGGTATGTACACTACAGTTACATCAGATATGAGTGGTGGCACTGTGGGCAAGTGGGCCTGGAACACACGCTGCAATTAGATTACACAAGCAGACTGATGTTTCACATTCCAAATTTTTTTTTTTTAAATTTACACTAATGTTACACCAGATATGAGTGGTGGCACTTGGCAAGTGGGCACAGTATACGCTGTGAGCCTGGCACACACTCTGGCAGGCAGGCAACTGCAATTAGATTACACTATCAGACTGATGTTTAACAGTCAAAAAGTTTTTTTTAAAAATGTTTACACTACTGTTACAACAGATATGAGTGGTGGCACTATGGGCAAGTGGGCCTGGGACACACGCTGGCAGGCAGGCAACTGCAATTAGATTACACAAGCAGACAGATGTTTCACAGTGAAAAAAGTTTTTTTTTAAATTTACACTAATGTTACACCAGATATGAGTGGTGGCACTAGTGGGCAAGTGGGCACAGTATACGCTGTGAGCCTGGCACACACTCTGGCAGGCAAGCAACTGCAATTAGATAACACTAACAGACTGATGTTTAACAGTCAAAAATGTTTTTTTTTTTAAATTTACACTACTGTTACAACAGATATGAGTGGTGGCACTGTGGGTAAGTGCGCCTGGCACAAACGCTGGCAGGCAGGCAACTGCAATGAGATTACACTAGCAGACTGATGTTTCACAGTCAAAAAAGTTTTTTTTTTTAAATTTACACTACTGTTACAACAGATATGAGTGGTGGCACTGTGGGTAAGTGCGCCTGGCACACACGCTGGCAGGCAGGCAACTGCAATGAGATTACACTAGCAGACTGATGTTTCACAGTCAAAAAAGTTTTTTTTTTTTAAATTTACACTACTGTTTGTTACACCAGATATGAGTGGTGGCACTGGGCAAGTGGGCCTGGCACACACGCTGGCAGGCAGGCAACTGCAATTAGATTACACTAGCAGACTGATGTTTCACAGTCAAATTTTTTTTTTTAAATTTCCACTAATGTTACACCAGATATGAGTGGTGGCACTAGTGGGCAAGTGGGCACAGTATACGCTGTGAGCCTGGCACACACTCTAGCAGGCAGGCAACTGCAATTAGATTACACTAACAGACTGATGTTTAACAGTCAAAAAAGTTTTTTTTAAAAATTTACACTACTGTTACAACAGATATGAGTGGTGGCACTATGGGCAAGTGGGCCTGGCACACATGCTGGCAGGCAGGCAGGCAACTGCAATTAGATTACACAACCAGACTGATGTTTCACAGTCAAAAAAGTTTTTTTTTTTAAATTTACACTACTGTTACACCAGATATGAGTGGTGGCACTGGGCAACTGGGCCTGGCACACACACTGGCAGGCAGGCAACTGCAATTATATTACATTAGCAGACTGATGTTTCACAGTCAAATTTTTTTTTTTACATTTACACTAATGTTACACCAGATATGAGTGATGGCACTAGTGGGCAAGTGGGTACAGTATACGCTGTGAGCCTGGCACACTCTGGCAGGCAGGCAACTGCAATTAGATTACACTAACAGACTGATGTTTAACAGTCAAAAAGTTTTTTTTTAAAAAATTACACTACTGTTACAACAGATATGAGTGGTGGCACTATGGGCAAGTGGGCCTGGGACACACGCTGGCAGGCAGGCAACTGCAAATAGATTACACAAGCAGACTGATGTTTCACAGTCAATTTTTTTTTTTTAAATTTACACTAATGTTACACCAGATATGAGTGGTGGCACTAGTGGGCAAGTGGGCACAGTATACGCTGTGAGCCTGGCACACACTCTGGCAGGCAGGCAACTGCAATTAGATTACACTAACAGACTGAAGTTTAACAGTCAAAAAAGTTTTTTTTTTTTAAATTTGCACTACTGTTACAACAGATATGAGTGGTGGCACTGTGGATAAGTGCGCCTGGCACACACGCTGGCAAGCAGGCAACTGCAATGAGATTACACTAGCAGACTGATGTTTCACAGTCAAAAATTTTTTTTTTTTTAAATTTACACTACTGTTACAACAGATATGAGTGGTGGCACTGTGGGTAAGTGCGCCTGGCACACACGCTGGCAGGCAGGCAACTGCAATGAGATTACACTAGCAGACTGATGTTTCACAGTCAAAAAAGTTTTTTTTTTAAATTTACACTACTGTTACACCAGATATGAGTGGTGGCACTGGGCAACTGGGCCTGGCACACACGCTGGCAGGCAGGCAACTGCAATTATATTACACTAGCAGACTGATGTTTCACAGTCAAATTTTTTTTTTTTAATTTACACTAATGTTACACCAGATATGAGTGATGGCACTAGTGGGCAAGTGGGTACAGTATACGCTGTGAGCCTGGCACACACTCTGGCAGGCAGGCAACTGCAATTAGATTACACTAACAGACTGATGTTTAACAGTCAAAAAGTTTTTTTAAAAAAAAATTACACTACTGTTACAACAGATATGAGTGGTGGCACTATGGGCAAGTGGGCCTGGGACACACGCTGGCAGGCAGGCAACTGCAATTAGATTACACAAGCAGACTGATGTTTCACAGTCAAATTTTTTTTTTAAATTACACTAATGTTACACCAGATATGAGTGGTGGCACTAGTGGGCAAGTGGGCACAGTATACGCTGTGAGCCTGGCACACACTCTGGCAGGCAGGCAACTGCAATTAGATTACACTAACAGACTGAAGTTTAACAGTCAAAAAAGTTTTTTTTTAATTTACACTACTGTTACAACAGATATGAGTGGTGGCACTATGGGCAAGTGGGCCTGGGACACACGCTGGCAGGCAGGCAACTGCAATTAGATTAGACTAACAGACTGATGTTTAACAGTCAAAAAGTTTTTTTTTAAATTTACACTACTGTTACAACAGATATGAGTGGTGGCACTGTGGGTAAGTGCGCCTGGCACAAACGCTGGCAGGCAGGCAACTGCAATGAGATTACACTAGCAGGCTGATGTTTCACAGT
Source organism: Bombina bombina (assembly GCF_027579735.1). Classification (NCBI taxonomy): domain Eukaryota; kingdom Metazoa; phylum Chordata; class Amphibia; order Anura; family Bombinatoridae; genus Bombina; species Bombina bombina. The sequence goes on along the minus strand of NC_069499.1, from coordinate 1,083,538,464 downwards.
CAAAAAAGTTTTTTTTAAAAAAATTTACACTACTGTTACAACAGATATGAGTGGTGGCACTGTGGGTAAGTGCGCCTGGCACACACGCTGGCAGGCAGGCAACTGCAATGAGATTACACTAGCAGACTGATGTTTCACAGTCAAAAAAGTTTTTTTTTTTTTAAATTTACACTACTGTTTGTTACACCAGATATGAGTGGTGGCACTGGGCAAGTGGGCCTGGCACACACGCTGGCAGGCAGGCAACTGCAATTAGATTACACTAGCAGACTGATGTTTCACAGTCAATTTTTTTTTTTTAAATTTACACTAATGTTACACCAGATATGAGTGGTGGCACTAGTGGGCAAGTGGGCACAGTATACACTGTGAGCCTGGCACACCCTCTAGCAGGCAGGCAACTGCAATTTGATTACACTAACAGACTGATGTTTAACAGTCAAAAAAGTTTTTTTTTTTAATTTACACTACTGTTACAACGGATATGAGTGGTGGCACTATGGGCAAGTGGGCCTGGCACACACGCTGGCAGGCAGGCAACTGCAATTAGATTTCACAACCAGACTGATGTTTCACAGTCAAAAAAGTTTTTTTTTTTTAATTTACACTACTGTTACACCAGATATGAGTGGTGGCACTGGGCAACTGGGCCTGGCACACACGCTGGCAGGCAGGCAACTGCAATTATATTACACTAGCAGACTGATGTTTCACAGTCAAATTTTTTTTTTTTAAATTTACACTAATGTTACACCAGATATGAGTGGTGGCACTAGTGGGCAAGTGGGTACTGTATACGCTGTGAGCCTGGCACACACTCTGGCAGGCAGGCAACTGCAATTAGATTACACTAACAGACTGATGTTTAACAGTCAAAAAAGTTTTTTTTTTTTAAATTTACACTACTGTTACAACAGATATGAGTGGTGGCACTATGGGCAAGTGGGCCTGGCACACACGCTGGCAGGCAGGCAACTGCAATTAGATTTCACAACCAGGCTGATGTTTAACAGTCAAAAAGTTTTTTTTAAAAAAATTTACACTACTGTTACAACAGATATGAGTGGTGGCACTATGGGCAAGTGGGCCTGGGACACACGCTGGCAGGCAGGCAGGCAACTGCAATTAGATTACACAAGCAGACTGATGTTTCACAGTCAAATTTTTTTTTTTAAATTTACACTAATGTTACACCAGATATGAGTGGTGGCACTAGTGGGCAAGTGGGCACAGTATACGCTGTGAGCCTGGCACACACTCTGGCAGGCAGGCAACTGCAATTAGATTACACTAACAGACTGATGTTTAACAGTCAAAAAAGTTTTTTTTTTTAAATTTACCCTACTGTTACAACAGATATGAGTGGTGGCACTGTGGATAAGTGCGCCTGGCACACACGCTGGCAGGCAGGCAACTGCAATGAGATTACACTAGCAGACTGATGTTTCACAGTCAAAAAAGTTTTTTTTTTTTAAATTTACACTACTGTTACAACAGATATGAATGGTGGCACTGTGGGTAAGTGCGCCTGGCACACACGCTGGCAGGCAGGCAACTGCAATTAGATTACACTAACAGACTGATGTTTAACAGTCAAAAAAGTTTTTTTTTTTTTTAAATTTACACTACTGTTTGTTACACCACATATGAGTGGTGGCACTGGGCAAGTGGGCCTGGCACACACGCTGGCAGGCAGGCAACTGCAATTAGATTACACTAGCAGACTGATGTTTCACAGTCAAATTTTTTTTATTTAAATTTACACTAATGTTACACCAGATATGAGTGGTGGCACTAGTGGGCAAGTGGGCACAGTATACGCTGTGAGCCTGGCACACACTCTGGCAGGCAGGCAACTGCAATTAGATTACACTAACAGACTGATATTTAACAGTCAAAAAAGTTTTTTTTTTAAATTTACACTACTGTTACAACAGATATGAGTGGTGGCACTATGGGCAAGTGGGCCTGGGACACACGCAAGCAGGCAGGCAACTGCAATTAGATTACACTAACAGACTGATGTTTAACAGTCAAAAAGTTTTTTTTAAAAATTTACACTACTGTTACAACAGATATGAGTGGTGGCACTATGGGCAAGTGGGCCTGGGACACACGCTGGCAGGCAGGCAGGCAACTGCAATTAGATTACACAACCAGACTGATGCTTCACAGTCAAATTTTTTTTTTAAATTTACACTAATGTTACACCAGATATGAGTGATGGCACTAGTGTGCAAGTGGGCACAGTATACGCTGTGAGCCTGGCACACACTCTGGCAGGCAGGCAACTGCAATTAGATTACACTAAGAGACTGATGTTTAACAGTCAAAAAAGTTTTTTTTTAAATTTACACTACTGTTACAACAGATATGAGCGGTGGCACTATGGGCAAGTGGGCCTTGCACACACGCTGGCAGGCAGGCAACTGCAATTAGATTACAATAGCAGACTGATGTTTAACAGTCAAAAAAGTTTTTTTTTTTTTAAATTTACACTAATGTTACACCAGATATGAGTGGTGGCACTAGTGGGCAAGTGGGCACAGTATACGCTGTGAGCCTGGCACACACTCTGGCAGGCAGGCAACTGCAATTAGATTACACTAACAGACTGATGTTTAACAGTCAAAAAGTTTTTTTTTTTTAAATTTACACTACTGTTACAACAGATATGAGTGGTGGCACTATGGGCAAGTGGGCCTGGGACACACGCTGGCAGACAGGCAACTGCAATTAGATTACACTAACAGACTGATGTTTAACAGTCAAAAAGTTTTTTTTTAAATTTACACTACTGTTACAACAGATATGAGTGGTGGCACTATGGGCAAGTGGGCCTGGGACACACGCTGGCAGGCAGGCAACTGCAATTAGATTACACTAACAGACTGATGTTTAACAGTCAAAAAGTTTTTTTAAAAAAATGTACACTACTGTTACAACAGATATGAGTGGTGGCACTATGGGCAAGTGGGCCTGGGACACACGCTGGCAGACAGGCAACTGCAATTAGATTACACTAACAGACTGATGTTTAACAGTCAAAAAGTTTTTTTTTAAATTTACACTACTGTTACAACAGATATGAGTGGTGGCACTATGGGCAAGTGGGCCTGGGACACACGCTGGCAGGCAGGCAACTGCAATTAGATTACACAAGCAGACTGATGTTTCACAGTCAAATTTTTTTTTAAATTTACACTAATGTTACACCAGATATGAGTGGTGGCACTAGTGGGCAAGTGGGCTCAATATACGCTGTGAGCCTGGCACACACTCTGGCAGGCAGGCAACTGCAATTAGATTACACTAACAGACTGATGTTTAACAGTCAAAAAAGTTTTTTTTTTAAATTTACGCTACTGTTACAACAGATATGAGTGGTGGCACTGTGGGCAAGTGGGCCTGGCACACACGCTGGCAGGCAGGCAACTGCAATTAGATTACATTAGCAGACTGATGTTTAACAGTCAAAAAAGTTTTTTTTTTTTTAAATGTACACTACTGTTACACCAGATATGAGTGGTGGCACTGGGCAACTGGGCCTGGCACACACGCTGGCAGGCAGGCAACTGCAATTATATTACACTAGCAGACTGATGTTTCACAGTCAAAATTTTTTTTTTTAAATTTACACTGTTACACCAGATATATGGGCAAGTGGGCACAGTATATGCTGTGAGCCTGGCACACACGCTGGCAGGCAGGCAACTGCAATTAGATTACACTAGCAGACTGATGTTTAACAATCAAAAAAGTTTTTTTTTTTTAAATTAACACTACTGTTACACCATATATGAGTGGTGGCACTGGGCAACTGGGCCTGGCACAAACGCTGGCAGGCAGGCAACTGCAATTAGATTACACTAGCAGACTGATGTTTCACAGTCAAATTTTGTTTTTTAAATTTACACTAATGTTACACCAGATATGAGTGGTGGCACTAGTGGGCAAGTGGGCACAGTGTACGCTGTGAGCCTGGCACACTCTCTGGCAGGCAGGCAACTGCAATTAGATTACACTAACAGACTGATGTTTAACAGTCAAAAAAGTTTTTTTAAAAAATTTACACTAATGTTACAACAGATATGAGTGGTGGCACTATGGGCAAGTGGGCCTGGCACACACGCTGGCAGGCAGGCAACTGCAATTAGATTACACAAGCAGACTGATGTTTCACAGTCATTTTTTTTTTTAAATTTACACTAATGTTACACCAGATATGAGCGGTGGCACTAGCGGGCAAGTGGGCACAGTATACGCTGTGAGCCTGGCACACACTCTGGCAGGCAGGCAACTGCAATTAGATTACACTAAGAGACTGATGTTTAACAGTCAAAAAAGTTTTTTTTTTTAAATTTACACTACTGTTACAACAGATATGAGTGGTGGCACTGTGGGCAAGTGGGCCTTGCACACACGCTGGCAGGCAGGCAACTGCAATTAGATTACACTAGCAGACTGATGTTTAACAGTCAAAAAAGTTTTTTTTTTTAAATTTACACTAATGTTACAACAGATATGAGTGGTGGCACTGTGGGCAAGTGGGCCTGCCACTTACGCTGGCAGGCAGGCAACTGCAATTAGATTACACTAGCAGACTGATGTTTAACAGTCAAAAAAGTTTTTTTTTTTAAATTTACACTACTGTTACAACAGATATGAGTGGTGGCACTGTGGGCAAGTGGGCCTGGCACACACGCTGGCAGGCAGGCAACTGCAATTAGATTACACTAGCAGACTGATGTTTAACAGTCAAAAAAGTTGTTTTTTTTTAAATTTACACTACTGTTACACCAGATATGAGTGGTGGCACTGGGCAACTGGGCCTGGCACACACGCTGGCAGCAGGCAGGCCACTTCAATTATATTACACTAGCAGACTGATGTTTCACAGTCAATTTTTTTTTTTTTAAATTTACACTAATGTTACACCAGATATGAGTGGTGGCACTAGTGGGCAAGTGGGCACAGTATACGCTGTGAGCCTGGCACACACTCTGGCAGGCAGGCAACTGCAATTAGATTACACTAACAGACTGATGTTTAACAGTCAAAAAAGTTTTATTTTTTAAATTTACACTACTGTTACAACAGATATGAGTGGTGGCACTGTGGGCAAGTGGGCCTGGCACACATGCTGGCAGGCAGGCAACTGCAATTAGATTACACTAGCAGACTGATGTTTAACAGTCAAAAAAGTTTTTTTTTCTTAAATTTACACTACTGTTACAACAGATATGAGTGGTGGCACTGGGCAACTGGGCCTGGCACACAAGCTGGCAGGCAGGCAACTGCAATTAGATTACACTAGCAGACTGATGTTTCACAGAGACTCTTTTTTTTTTAAATTTACACTAATGTTACACCAGATATGAGTGGTGGCACTAGTGGGCAAGTGGGCACAGTATACGCTGTGAGCCTGGCACACACTCTGGCAGGCAGGCAACTGCAATTAGATTACACTAACAGACTGATGTTTAACAGTCAAAAAAATTTTTTTTTTAAATTTACACTACTGTTACAACAGATATGAGTGGTGGCACTATGGGCAAGTGGGCCTGGCACACACGCTGGCAGGCAGGCAACTGCAATTAGATTACACAAGCAGACTGATGTTTCACAGTCAAATTTTTTTTTTAAAATTTACACTAATGTTACACCAGATATGAGTGGTGGCACTAGTGGGCAAGTGGGCACAGTATATGCTATGAGCCTGGCACACACTCTGGCAGGCAGGCAACTGCAATTAGATTACACTAACAGACTGATGTTTAACAGTCAAAAAAGTTTTTTTTAAAATTTACACTACTGTTACAACAGATATGAGTGGTGGCACTGTGGGCAAGTGTGCCTAGCACACACGCTGGCAGGCAGGCAACTGCAACTAGATTACACTAGCAGACTGATGTTTAAAAGTCAAAAAAAATTTTTTTTTTTAATTTACACTACTATTACAACAGATATGAGTGGTGGCACTGTGGGCAAGTGGGCCTGGCACACACGCTGGCAGGCAGGCAACTGCAATTAGATTACACAAGCAGACTGATGTTTCACAGTCAAAAAAGTTTTTTTTTTTTAATTTACACTACTGTTACAACAGATATGAGTGGTGGCACTGTGGGCAAGTGGGCCTGGCACACACGCTGGCAGGCAGGCAACTGCAATTAGATTACACTAGCAGACTGATGTTTAACAGCCAAAAAAGTTGTTTTTTTTTAATTTACACTACTGTTACAACAGATATGAGTGGTGGCACTGTGGGCAAGTGGGCCTGGCACACACGCTGGCAGGCAGGCAACTGCAATTAGATTACACTAGCAGACTGATGTTTAACAGTCAAAAAAGTTTTTGTTTTTTAAATTTACACTACTGTTACAACAGATATGAGTGGTGGCACTGTGGGCAATTGGGCCTGGCACACACGCTGGCAGGCAGGCAACTGCAATTAGATTACACTAGTAGACTGATGTTTCACAGTCAAAAATTTTTTTTTTTAAATTTACACTAATGTTACACCAGATATGAGTGGTGGCACTGGGCAAGTGGGCACAGTATATTACCCATTCCCTAGTTTTGCACAGCCAACACAGTTATATAAATACACTTTTTACCTCTGTGATTACCTTGTATCTAAGCCTCTGCAAACTGCCCCCTTATTTCAGTTCATTTGACAGACATCCCTTTTAGCCAATCAGAGCAGGCTCATCTGAACTCCAAGTGTGCGAACACAGCGTTATCTATATGACACACATGAACACCCTCTAGTGGTGAAAAACTGTCAAAATGCCCTAAGAGAAGAGGCGGCCTTCAAGGGCTTAGAAATTAGCATATGAACCTCCTAGGTTTAGCTTTCAACTAAGAATACCAAGAGAACAAAGCAAAATTGGTGATAAAAGTAAATTGGAAAATAGTTTAAAATTACATTCTCTATTTGAATCATGAAAGTTAATTTTGGACTAGACTGTCTCTTTAACCCCTAAAGTACTGGATTCCCTTACTATTGCTGAACTATGCCTGTCTGACCATTCTATTGGTTTACCCCTGAACTTTTATACTGCTGGATTTCCTTTTATTGCTGACACCTGCCTGTTCCTAGTCATTCTATTGGTTTACCCCTGAACTGTTATACTATTGGATTGCCTTTTGTTGCTGACACCTTTCTGTTCCTGGTCATTCTATTGGTTTACCCCTGAAATGCTATTCTGCTGGATTGCCTTCCTGTTCCTGGTAACCGGTCTGTCTTGACCCTTCTCTACCGTCATTCTATTTCCATGAAGGACTACCCTGCCTACTGTGAGTACTGCTTACCTCATTTCACAAACTCACTCTGCTCTGGGATATTTCCTATCATTCCAATTGACGCTGGGATAAGAAGACTACTGGCCAAGTTTGGTCTGATAGAGGAATATCCCACGAGCATTACAGGTAGGAATCTGGAGCAGTATATGACAGGAAATAGTGCTGTCATCTAATGCTCTTGCAAATTGATACCACTTTTGCAAAATTGCTGCCATATAGTGCTCTAGAAATGGTCCGATTCCTAAGCATATGTAGCTACATTTCAACAAAAGATACCAATAGAATGAAGAAAACTTGATAATAGTAGTAAATTAGAAAGTTGTTAAAAATCTCTTTCCTTATCTGAATCATAAAAGACAAAAATTGGGTTTCATATTCCTTTAATCTATGAGACTGCTGATGCTGACTATGGTTGACTTTATACTGTAGTTGACGGGATATGATTTAATTCTTGGACTTAGACAGTATGGTGCCGATTTATCAAGGGCCGAATGGCCCCTGATGCCCCTATTACCATGCAAGCCTGCAGGCTCACCGGAACAGCAGTTATGAAGCAGCAGTCTTAAGACCGCTGTTACTTAACTCGTCCGCCTACTCTGAGGCTGCGGACATCAATCTGCCCGATCTTATATGATCGGGTTGATTGACACCCTTTGCTAGCGGCCGATTGGCCACGAATCTGCAGTGCCAGACATTGGTAAATCAGCCCCTATGTCTTGAGCTGGCCTTGACCACAGAGAAAGTAATCCAAAACGTAAGCTACCATCTGGGGTGAGTCTGTTGCCCCTACACAGCCTATACCAGTGGAAAAAAAATACATGAAATATTAAAAAAAAGATATTTCTGTATTAATTTAACTGTGTTGAGCTCTTGGAATGCAATAGTGTTTCTTTAATCCTACTTTTTAACAGTAAGTTTGAACCTATTCTTTGATCTATATTTGTGACCTCAGTCCTGTGAAGCTCTTTTTCATATTCTTTATGTTAATTTATTTTAACTTTATGTGGTCTCCTGCACTACACTTTATCTATTTGATTAGAAGTGCACAGAATATCAAAATCCCCTGGAGCTTTGTTAGTAAAACTCTACAAAGATCTTAACCTTATCTAATTTATTCCTTCGTTTCTCTCTTTCATTGAATGAATCCTACTTTAATGTTTTGTTTTTGAATGTGAATCATTTTTTTCTTTGTTCTTACAGTTTTCTACTTGGGCAAAAACATGCATTGCACTGATTTTTCCTTTTCATGTTGTTGGCTAAAGCAACCAATTTAATAGACTTTGAATGTGGATTTTTCAAAAATAGGTACATTTTATACTGTTTATGTCAGATCTTGTCTGCCACTGAAGGTCACAGGTGCATGTCAACAATTAGAAAAATAGATAGAAGGGCAAGTGGATTTGAGCTAGTGCGTTTAATGAATAATTTACATAGAGCATGTTCACCTCATTTGATGTCCCTTCTATTATCAATGACATTAAGTCATTAAATGGCAATGAAAAACAAAGTACAAAGTCATATTTCAGTGAAATCTAAACACCATTATGTTAAATTAAAATGGGTTGTCTCCCAGGCAACAGAAGTCTAAATATAATATGTCAAGGAAATGTAACTCCTCAGATGTCTACAAAGAAACATTGCTCCTCGAGTAACGAAGTGTTAAACTTATACTGCTTACTAGAAACTGTTATTCTTTGGCTGGCATTAAAAATACGCATTTCCTGAGGTGCCAATATCTTTGAGACAGAAGGTTTACTAAATTAACTGCAGCACATAAACAGCAAAAAATACAAATACAATTATATATATATATATATATATATATATATATATAAATGAAACAATAATGAAAGTAATAGGGGCCCAGTTGTACTTATATATACAATATATAGTAAAGTAGGATACAATCTCTAGAAAAGAAATGACCAAATGTAAAATCAAAAATCAAAACGCACATTAATGCATTAATTGATTCCCCTGTCAATTTAGTATGCCACAGATTTTGCTGCATTTTCAGCCTTTAAACCCTTAAATGGACATGAAGCCAATTTATTTCAGATAGAGCATGTGATTTTTCACAACTTTCCAATTTACTTCTATTATCTAATTTGTTTTGTTCTCTTGGTATCCTTTGTTGAAAAGGATACCTAGGTAGGCTAAAGAGCTGCTGATTGGTTGCTGCACATATATGCTTGATGTTTTTGGCTCATCCAGTGCATTAACTACCTCCCAGTATGGAATTGCTGCTTCATCAACAAAGGATATAAAGATAATAAAGCATTTTAGGTAATAGAAGTTTATGGAAAGTTGTTTAAAATTGTATTCTCTGTCTGAATCATGAAAGAAAATGTTTGGGTTTCATATTCTTTTAGGACTGTGAATTTTAGAGAAAAACTTACCCAAAGTACCAGAGATTGTTTAGCATTGTTGCTAACACTCCATTCTTGTCTGTCTTCTTTGTTTGTTTGTTTTCATTTACCTGTCAACACTATATATTTTTTCATACCATCATTAACAAATCATCAATAACTTTTTCACAAACTTTTAGTTCCTCATTTAAATTATTTACACACAACTACTGCAATCATAAGTCGAATAGTTGTAAAAGCTTCTCTGTGGTCCCCTTTGTTCAGAAATAGCAGACATGCATGGCTTTGCCATTGTTTTTGGCAATTAAAAGGCCACTAATTGCAGCTGCGCACAACACTTTTGAAATTCCTAAGAGTGAATGGTTTAATCAGGTAGCTTGTTAATTTTAGCTGTAGTATAGAGATTACCCTACCACCAGAAACCTCCCTCCTAAACAGCCGTCTTCCCTCACTCACCCCCCACTGGTCACAACCATCTTAGGCATTGGCAGACAGTCTGCCAGTATGCAGTTTTATATATATATAAATATATATATATATATATATATATATATATATATATATATATATATATATATATATATATATATATATATATATATATATGTAACGGGGTTTGGCCTAGGCCCACAATTACCCCTGTGGGTCTTTACCCCAGCTACCTCCATGTGCTCTGCAGGCTGATCCTGAGTCTCCGCTACCTGGGAGTTGGGGTACATGACTGTGGCAGTGCCTCCACCTGACTGGGCATCCAGGGCAAGAATGGGTTTCCCAGACAGGAACATAATAAATAACTACAACACACACAGTAATAACAGTAAAACAGTATGAACATGTATTAAAGGATTATGGTAAATAAAAATAAGGCAAGAAATACAGTGGCTAACTAACACACCGACTCTCTCTAACCAGGCCCAGCACCCTCCCAAACCACCTGCGAACCCACCCTCAGGCTTCACCCTAATGGCTGATGGGTACCAGTTGGTGCACATAAATGTTGGGGCCCTTTAAGGTAATCCACCTGCATTTAAACAGTTGCAGCTCATAGGAAACTGCAATCCACAGGAAGAGCTGTTTATAAGTTTATGTGATGGACAGAATGCCCTGTCAGTATGACAAGGAGAGAGGATACTTCTTACCACTGACAGGATTCTGCACAGGCTGAAAGAAAACTCCAAGGTCTGCCAGTCATTTACTTTGTCTGCATTCTTCTCCACAGCTCTCTAACAGGGACAGACTGCAGCTGGCAGCATACACTAAATCAGCAGAGGAATGCTGTTACTTTACAAGATGAAGTCTGCAGCTCTCACACAGCCAGGCCTCACACACACCTTCACTGCTCTGACATGTCTGCTTCCTCCTGTGTCTTACACTCTTCTTTCAGTTTCACTTGATCACATGACCAACCAGTCTAATAGTTGCCTAGGCAACTTCTCCTGCAGAATGTATACAGGTGCAAATGTTCAACAGGAAGGGCTACATTCTCCCCCTTGTAAAATCCTTGCCTTCCACTGGCAAGGTTCCACCAAGAGGTAAATTGAAAAAACAAAACATATAAATAATAATAAATGCACTAACAGTCCTATAAACAAATGTTAACTATCTTACAGTTTATTCTAGTACAGAGAGGTTCCAACATTCATAATGTCCGCAACCGCATACAGTAAATCAACCATTTTAGATTGTACCTGGGGCATATGTACATAACTGGGTTCTCCGACTTGATCGTAAGTAAGAACCCTGGGAGGCTGTCGTATTCTAGTACCCAGTCTCTGTTCTCTCTGAGGAAGTCCAGAATGTTCCTGGGAATCTTCAGCTCTGGCCACTTGGGTGGGGAGGTCACCAGATGCTTGAGACCCTGGCTTTCCCATGATACAAGAGTCTCCTTTTGGGGTCCCAGGAACAAAGTTGGGGCTGTTGGGATTCAATGTAGAGGAGGCTAAGGGAGGAGAGGAAGGAAAGTGCTGTGTTTCCTCAGCAGGAGGAGACCACCATTGATCATCAGCACTAAGAGCTTCTGGGGTCTCTACTGCCTCATTTTCAGGACTCTCCGTTGTGCTTTTCTCCCATTCACTACTACTCCCTTCCTCTTCATCGATATAGGCTATTGGTAGTAGATGGTTCCTATGCCAAGCTTTGATCTGGCCTTCTGGGCCTTTTATATTATACACTGGCAGCCCCTTTAGCTTAGACACAACTTCAAATAGGGTATCCTTCCATCTGTCTGCTAATTTGTGTTTCCCAGGTACCCCTAGATTCCGGAGGAGAACCTTATCTCCCGCTTGGACTTCCTGATGCTTCACTTTGGTATCGTATCTTCTTTTGTTGCGTTCCTCCATTTTTGCCGCAGCTTGAGTGGCCAACTCGTAGGCACTGTGAAGGTTTTGTCTGAGGGTCCTCACATACTGGAAGTGAGAGTCTGACTTTGTCCCATCTGGGGACACCCCCAACCGGACATCTATCGGTAGTCTGGCTTCCCTTCCAAACATTAGGAAATAGGGTGAGAATCCTGTAGACTCATGCCTTGTGCAATTATATGCGTGGACCATGGCTTCTACATGCTTACTCCAGGACCGCTTCTCTACTTGTTTCAGAGTCCCGAGCATGTCTAGGAGTGTCCTATTAAAACGCTCAGGCTGGGCATCACCCTCAGGGTGGTAGGGTGTTGTTCTGGACTTGTGAACCTGCAACATATCCAGCAGTTCTTTGATCAGCTTACTCTCAAAGTCTCTACCTTGATCAGAATGTATTCGATTGGGCAGACCGTAGTGCATAAAATATTTCTGCCAGAGGACCTTGGCTACGGTCACAGCCTTCTGGTCTTTAGTGGGAAAAGCCTGAGCGTATCTGGTGAAATGGTCTGTTACTACCAGAACATTCCCAATTCCGGTAGTATCATTCTCAATACATAGATAGTCCATGCACACAAGATCCAGGGGTCCTGTACTTCTCAGGTGGCCCATAGGGGCAGCTCTCACAGGCAGAGTCTTTCTCTGAATACATCTTCTGCAGGTCTTCACATAATGTTCAACATGTTCTCTCATGCGAGGCCAATAGAACCGGTCTTGTACCAGGCCATAGGTCTTGTCTACCCCAAGATGCCCATGTTGATCATGGAGAGCTCTCAGGACCATTCCCCGATATCTATGAGGTAACACTAGCTGCTTTCGACCAGGGTGGTCATGGTATTTTATAACTCTATAAAGGATTCCATCTTCTAGATGTAGTTTACTCCATTCTCTCCGGTACAAATCTCTTTGTCCAATGGGAAGGGAGCTCAGTAATTTAGGGTTCTTGGCTCTCATTGCCTTGAGGACTGTACCTATATACCAGTCCTGTGACTGGGCTTTCTTCTTGTCTTCATTGGTTATGTGAGACCACTGTTGGAGCATTGCTGGAGCACAGAATACCTCTGGTACGGCTTCTGGGGAGTGACATATGGAGTATATTCCTCTGAGTTCAGAGAACTCATCCTGCCTCTCAGCCACTACATATGTTTGGCACAGGGCTCCTACCCCAGGCACAGGGATTTCTTCCCATTCCTCCTTTTCTTCATGAGGAGGAAGTCCAGGTCTGCGGGACAGAGCATCCGCACTGACATTCTTAGGGCCTGGCTTGTATTTAAGGCTGAAACTATAGTTTGACAATGCTGCCAGCCACCTATGCCCTGTGGCATCCAGCTTTGCTGTTGTTTGAATATAAGTAAGCGGATTGTTATCCGTCCTTACCTCGAATGTTGCTCCATATAAATAGTCATGTAACTTGTCCACAATTGCCCACTTGAGCGCCAAGAATTCTAGCTTATGGACCGGATAGTTTTTCTCTGCACCAGTTAGACTTCTACTTATGTAGGCCACTGGTCTTAACCCTTCTGGGTAGCTCTGATGCAATACGGCCCCTAGGCCTTCCATACTGGCATCAACATGGAGCACATATGGTTTCTCGGGATCTGAATATGCCAATACAGGAGCTTCTGTGAGTCTTTTCTTCAAGATTAAGAAGGCTTCTTCGCATCCTGAGGTCCATTTCTTTCCGAAGGAGTCTTTAGGACTTGGCGCCTTAACACCCTCTATAGCTGAGGTAGTCTTTAACAGGTTGTGTAGCTCTCGAGCAATCTTTGAATAGTCTTTCACAAACCTCCGGTAGTAACCGCAGAATCCAAGAAATGAGCGCAGCTCACTGATGTTATCTGGCCTGGGCCAGTTCATCACCGCTTCAATTTTGGTAGGGTCAGTTGTCACACCTTGTGCGGAAACAATGTGACCTACATATGTAACAGAGTTCTGTGCAAATCGACATTTGTCTATTGATAATTTCAGACCCTCTGCTTGGAGTCGATCCAACACCTTCAGCAATCGCTGTTCGTGCTCTTCTGGTGTCCTTCCAAACACTATGAGGTCATCAAGATAGACTAGGCACTCTTTGGGATTCATATTCCCCACAGTCTTCTCCATCAGCCTTTGAAAGGTGGCGGGAGCTCCAGTGACCCCTTGGGGCATCCTGGTAAACTCGTAGAATCCCAAGGGACAGATGAAAGCTGTCTTTTCCTGATCCTCCTTCTTCATGGGTACCTGATAATACCCAGACCTCAAGTCCAGGACGCTGAACCACTGGCTTCCAGAAAGGGCATCTAGCAGATCTTCTATCCGTTGGCAGAGTATATTGATCTGGCACAGTCCTTTTGTTTAAAGTCCGATAGTCTATGCAAAGCCGGACTGTGCCATTCTTTTTCCTAACTACCACTATGGGTGAGGCATATGGACTTCTGGACTCTTTAATAATGCCAGATTCTTCCATCTGTTTGAGTATATCCCGGACATCTTCCACATCTCGAGGGGGTATTCTCCTTGATCTTTCTCTGAAAGGAGCTTGGTCAGAAAGTCTGATAGCATGTGTGGCACTCTTTGCACATCCCACATCCATTTCTTTCCTGGAGAAAACTTTCTCTCGAGTAGCTAATTTGGATCGGAGGCTATCTCTCCACTTTGGTGGTAGAGGAGAATCTTCCAGTTCAAAAACTATAGGTCCTTCATGATCACCTCCCTGTTCTGCCTTTACAGACATTACTGAAGAGACTTGGTCCAACAAGTGAATCACACCAATCTTCTGGTGACGATCAATTCTGATCTCTGTGGGTGTTAAGTTTCTTATCATTATGGGAAAATCTTTACACCAGTGATTCCGCCAGTCTTTCACCTCAGGTATGAGAGTCCACCCTTTTTTTGCATCCTCCTCAGGCAAGGACTCAATGAGGTATTGCCTGGTTCCTCCTGATATTTCATGGTGCATAGATGCTATGGCTCGTAGAGTCTTAGTCTCTCCAGGCCTTACAAATAAAGGTTCTTTCCCCGAGTAGTGGCATGATCCTGGTCTAGCTTGTAGGGCTAGTCGATGGCATTCTTTCCCTAGAACAGGGCTGACTTCCATCAGTCTGGTTAGAGATACATCTCCCACTTCAGTTAGTTAGGCCCTGAACATGTCCTGCACCATTCTTGCGTTGGTACCCAAAATTATTGGGGCGCACATTGTTTTCTTCATGGAGCATACAAGAGCTTCCAATTCCATAGGGCAGATCATTCCTGTGTTTAACTGTGGGATTGTTATTGTCACTCTTATACATCCCTCTACAGGCTGGGCCTGAGATCCCACTCCCCACAACTGCAACTCTCCTGCTGGCTCCAGGGGAATATGTTTTAGATGATGGTCATAGAAGTCTCTATTAATGATGGTGACCTGGGATCCAGTATCTAACAAGGCCGAGGCATGAATATCTTCTATTTGTAACTGTATCAGAGATTTGGGCCCGATCTTGGCCCCCACAGATAATATGGGTGTGGTTCTTTTTCCTCTTTTCCTGAAAGGACTGGTAGCTTGAGCCTCCTCCAGCTCAATAGCTAGCACATCCACTTCTGTATCTGATGAATTAGTGGGACACTCCCGCTTGAAATGCCCTGATTTTCCACACTTAAAACAGTTCCCTCGGGGGGACTGTTCCTCTGGGAATAACCTTCCTGTGGTCTCCCTGCGGTGCTGCCTCCTGGTAGGAGAATAATCTGTTCTTCTTGGCGATGACTTAGACAATAATTCTAATTCAGCTACCTTTTTTTTAAGGACGAACAGTTCCATATCCTCTTTATCTGCAGCTTTAGAAGAATTTCCTTTTTGTGGAGGAGATGGGGACATTTGGTTCTCCAGTATTTTTGCTTTTCGGATCAGTGTGGAATAGGACAAGACTTGATCATCCAACTTAACTCTTAACATGATCATGACTGGATCATTGCTAAGGCCTCCCTTCTGAATTTGTTTGGATAGTCGAGCATCCAACTCAGATGCAGTGACTGCTCCATTATGAAACAGTTTTCCCAGTGACAATTGTAATCGATTGATATAGTCTGAAGCTTTCTCATGTTCCTTCTGTTTAGTGGCTAGGAACTTGATTAATAGATCATCAGAGTCCTCAGATTTTCCATACGCATCCTGCAGAACTTTCAGGTAATCTTGTGCGGTAGCTTGTTCATTCACTCCCCTAAACAGCCTTATCATATTTGTAGCTGGGAAACGAAGACTCTCCATTATCCGTTGTTTTTTTATGTTATCCGTACAAGACCATTCTTCCAATAATTGTACAGCATTATCCTTCCAGGCCTTAAAGGGCTCCTCCCCGGCAGGAACAGGTTGATTCCCAGAAAACACTTTCAGCTTACGGTAACTGTGGGTATGGGTAGCTGTTACTATGGCTTCTGAGAGTTTTTGCAGTATTTCAGATATGTTACTCTCTCCTGAACTTGTGGTTCTCAATAGGGAATCGCCTGGTTTTGGGGATGTTGGAGATGAGGGAACCACTAGATCTGGGGTCTTAGGGGCAGTTGTCCCTTGCACACTGGAAAAGTAGACATTTCGTTTGGGGATGGCCCCAGTCTCTACAGGGGTAACCGGTAATCTCCTGGGGGGTTTCTCTGACAAAGGGGACAGAATCTGGGAATAACTTGATACATTAAAGTCTCTTTGGCCTATAGTGGAGGGTTGCTGCAGTGTAACCCCTTCCTCCTTATCAGGGAGAGCGTACACTAAGCGACATCCTTCAGGAGCTGTTTCAAGAAGGTATAGACATGTAGGCCTATGACGGCCTCTCAAATCTGCATGGGAATATACTAACATAAGTTTGACCATATGAATCATGCAGGATGTCTCTGATGGTAGCCATCTCTATTCCCAGTATAATCTCTACGCACTTGGTGACATGTTTTATCTCACTATAGGGAGGTACCTGGCATATCATCACTGCATGATGCAATGGTACCTTCTGTTGCTGGGCCCAATCTGTTACAAATGGGAGTGTGGGCCGGGGAATTAACGGATCCTTACTGGGTGTACCCCAATTTATCTCAGCAGTACCACCAAATGTAACGGGGTTTGGCCTAGGCCCACAATTACCCCTGTGGGTCTTTACCCCAGCTACCTCCATGTGCTCTGCAGGCTGATCCTGAGTCTCCGCTACCTGGGAGTTGGGGTACATGACTGTGGCAGTGCCTCCACCTGACTGGGCATCCAGGGCAAGAATGGGTTTCCCAGACAGGAACATAATAAATAACTACAACACACACAGTAATAACAGTAAAACAGTATGAACATGTATTAAAGGATTATGGTAAATAAAAATAAGGCAAGAAATACAGTGGCTAACTAACACACCGACTCTCTCTAACCAGGCCCAGCACCCTCCCAAACCACCTGCGAACCCACCCTCAGGCTTCACCCTAATGGCTGATGGGTACCAGTTGGTGCACATAAATGTTGGGGCCCTTTAAGGTAATCCACCTGCATTTAAACAGTTGCAGCTCATAGGAAACTGCAATCCACAGGAAGAGCTGTTTATAAGTTTATGTGATGGACAGAATGCCCTGTCAGTATGACAAGGAGAGAGGATACTTCTTACCACTGACAGGATTCTGCACAGGCTGAAAGAAAACTCCAAGGTCTGCCAGTCATTTACTTTGTCTGCATTCTTCTCCACAGCTCTCTAACAGGGACAGACTGCAGCTGGCAGCATACACTAAATCAGCAGAGGAATGCTGTTACTTTACAAGATGAAGTCTGCAGCTCTCACACAGCCAGGCCTCACACACACCTTCACTGCTCTGACATGTCTGCTTCCTCCTGTGTCTTACACTCTTCTTTCAGTTTCACTTGATCACATGACCAACCAGTCTAATAGTTGCCTAGGCAACTTCTCCTGCAGAATGTATACAGGTGCAAATGTTCAACAGGAAGGGCTACATATATATATATATATATATATATATATATATATACAGGTGGCCCTCGTTTTACAATGGTTCAATTTACACCGTTTCAGAATAACAACCTTTTTTTCCAGTCATGTGACTGCTATTGAAAAGCATTGAGAAGCAGTGCATTTATTAAAATAGCCTGTAGGTGGAGCTGTCAGCTTGTGTTGCTGAAATTAATCAGTTTAACCAGAACTGAGCTATCGAGCAGATTTCAAAGGAACAAGATCTTCCTGTCTATAAATCAGTCCAGATTGGAATGCATAGAAAGAACTGTTTGCAGAAAAATGCAAGTGAAGTCTGTGTTGTGTGATTATTTTATTAGGTTAATAATGCTGTTTAGCAAATATTTTTGTTCATTTAACTTAGTTTAATTATATATTCTGTGTTGTGTTTATTTTATTAGGTTTATAATGCTGTTTAGCAAATGTTTTTGTTCATTTAACTTAGTTTAATTATATATTCTGTGTTGTGTGATTATTTTATTAGGTTTATAATGCTGTTTAGCATTTAAATTATTAATTTCAAAGCTTTAAAAATAATGTATTAGGCTCCAGGCCCATCTCAAAATTGTCATAATAACACCTATCTCCCTCACTTCCCATTGACTTACATTATAAACTGGGTTTCAATTTACAACGGTTTCGATTTACAACCATTCCTTCTGGAACCTAACCCTGGCGTAAACTGAGGGCTACCTGTATAAAATATGTATGTGTATATATATATATATATATATATATATATATATATATATATATATATATATATATATATATATATATATATATACATTTCTGTAGTGTAAGTAACCTCCTCAACCACCCACCTCCCTGTTCCCCCTAACAGCTCTCTAACCCTCATCCTCTATCTAATAGCCACCATCTTAGGTACTGGCAGATGTCAGCCAGTACCCAATTTATATATATATATATATATATATATATATATATATATATATATATATATACTGTATAGATATATTTTAATTATTTCTATTTTTTTTAAAAACCCATTGTAGTGTAGTGATCCCCCCATCCTACCACCTAACTGATTATATGGAGGACCCCCTCCCTCACCTCTTTCCATAGCATAGGGAACCCTTCCCTCTCCTGCCTCACTAAACATTTATTTTTCCTTATGAAGGGAATCCCCCTTTCAACCCCTCCCACCCCCCCTCCCACGATGCACCACCCACAGCAGTAGTGCAAGAGGATGCAAACAGTGGCGCATGAGTATCTCTGTTTGCAACAGAGATCTACCATAATTTGTTAAAGGGAGAATGATCAGTGTTCCCTTAACATATGAAGACAGATGCCTTCTGCCTCTGGTACGGTTTTAGCTGTCAAAGCTGACAGCCGAGACCGCTGCATGAGGCAGAAGGTTGAACATAGCTACTACTTCAACAAGGTACGCTGAGCAAAGTACCCTGTGACGTAGCAGCTACATCCAATAGGCAGAAAGAGTTAAAGGGACATTCTAGTGTAAAAATGATATGCTCTAATTAGCATGTAATGTTTGCATTACTGACTCAAGCTTATTGTGTAACCCCTTTAAAGGACCAGTCAACACATTAGATTTACATAATCAACAAATGCAAGATAACAAGACAATGCAATAGCACTTAGTCTGAACTTCAAATGAGTAATAGATTTTTTTTATAACTAATTTCAAAGTTATGTATATTTCCACTCCCCTTGTACCATGTGATAGCAATCAGCCAATCACAAATGCATATACGTATAGTCTGTGAATTCTTGCACATGCTCAGTAGGATCTGGTGATTCAAAAATTGTAAATATAAAAGATGGTGCACATTTTTTTTAATATAAGTAAATTGGAAAGTTGTTTAAAATGACATGCTGTATCTGAATCATGAAAATTTAATTTAACCTGAGTGTCCCTTTAAAGGAGTAATGTCCTGTTTGGGAGCAGCTGACAAGCTGGAAATTGTCAATAACTAGTGGGTATGTGTGACTGCCAATCTTGACTGATTTATACAGGGAGTGCAGAATTATTAGGCAAGTTGTATTTTTGAGGATTAATTTTATTATTGAACAACAACCATGTTCTCAATGAACCCAAAAAACTCATTAATATCAAAGCTGAATATTTTTGGAAGTAGTTTTTAGTTTGTTTTTAGTTTTAGCTATTTTAGGGGGATATCTGTGTGTGCAGGTGACTATTACTGTGCATAATTATTAGGCAACTTAACAAAAAACAAATATATACCCATTTCAATTATTTATTTTTACCAGTGAAACCAATATAACATCTCAACATTCACAAATATACATTTCTGACATTCAAAAACAAAACAAAAACAAATCAGTGACCAATATAGCCACCTTTCTTTGCAAGGACACTCAAAAGCCTGCCATCCATGGATTCTGTCAGTGTTTTGATCTGTTCACCATCAACATTGCGTGCAGCAGCAACCACAGCTTCCCAGACACTGTTCAGAGAGGTGTACTGTTTTCCCTCCTTGTAAATCTCACATTTGATGATGGACCACAGGTTCTCAATGGGGTTCAGATCAGGTGAACAAGGAGGCCATGTCATTAGATTTTCTTCTTTTATACCCTTTCTTGCCAGCCACGCTGTGGAGTACTTGGACGCTTGTGATGGAGCATGAAAATCATGTTTTTCTTGAAGGATGCAGACTTCTTCCTGTACCACTGCTTGAAGAAGGTGTCTTCCAGAAACTGGCAGTAGGACTGGGAGTTGAGCTTGACTCCATCCTCAACCCGAAAAGGCCTCACAAGCTCATCTTTGATGATACCAGCCCAAACCAGTATTCCACCTCCACCTTGCTGGCGTCTGAGTCGGACTGGAGCTCTCTGCCCTTTACCAATCCAGCCACGGGCCCATCCATCTGGCCCATCAAGACTCACTCTCATTTCATCAGTCCATAAAACCTTAGAAAAATCAGTCTTGAGATATTTCTTGGTCCAGTCTTGACGTTTCAGCTTGTGTGTCTTGTTCAGTGGTGGTCGTCTTTCAGCCTTTCTTACCTTGGCCATGTCTCTGAGTATTGCACACCTTGTGCTTTTGGGCACTCCAGTGATGTTGCAGTTCTGAAATATGGCCAAACTGGTGGCAAGTGGCATCTTGGCAGCTGCACGCTTGACTTTTCTCAGTTAATGGGCAGTTATTTTGCACCTTGTTTTTTCCACACGCTTCTTGCGACCCTGTTGACAATTTTGAATGAAACGCTTGATTGTTCGATGATCACGCTTCAGAAGCTTTGCAATTTTAAGAGTGCTGCATCCCTCTGCAAGATATCTCACTATTTTTGACTTTTCTGAGCCTGTCAAGTCCTTCTTTTGACCCATTTTGCCAAAGGAAAGGAAGTTGCCTAATAATTATGCACACCTGATATAGGGTGTTGATGTCATTAGACCACACCCCTTCTCATTACAGAGATGCACATCACCTAATATGCTTAATTGGTAGTAGGCTTTCGAGCCTATACAGCTTGGAGTAAGACAACATGCATGAAGAGGATGATGTGGTCAAAATACTCATTTGCCTAATAATTCTGCACTCCCTGTAGAACTTATGTTACTTGGAACTTGCAATGATGGATGCTCCAAAACAGTATTATACTGTACATGTCTCTAGCTTCTTTGTGGGGGTTAAACATAAATAACACTTGAATCAGAAAAGAGAAAGAAAAAAAAAGTAACTTCTTTAAGTGTTTATTTCAGGTATTGTCTCTTTAGTTCCATGATTGTGTCAGGATATTATAAAAGTACTTAACAGGTCCCTTCAATGAATTCCTCCCAATACAGCTCTTGAAGTATTTGAACTGATTCTTTACATTTATGGATGTGAAATTGTATTGCATAAGTTTTCATACCTTACAAATTGATTTTTATTTTAGTTTTTGACCTTATGAATTTCAATCAGACATATACACATTACTCTGCCCATTAATCCGATTGATTTAAAGCCACTGAGCAATAATATGGAATAAAAAGTATTATCATAAGTGCCCAAAGGATTTACTGGAGCCTATAACTGAATCTTGCCTAGTAATGTAATCCAGACATTAAATAAATCCTTTACTATATCCTAACACCCTCTGTTTGTTTAAAGGACAAACATGAACTTAAGGGAAAAAAACAACAATCTGCACAAAACAGCCTCAGTATAAAAATCTTGAATGTTTTAAGTGTATTTGTTCTCACATTTGGAGGTGAGCAGTAAAAGCAACAGCCCCTGTGAGACATAGAGCCCAATGTTTGAAAACTGAAATTATCAAAAAAACAGAATTTATGCTTACCTGATAAATTACTTTCTCCAACGGTGTGTCCGGTCCACGGCGTCATCCTTACTTGTGGGATATTCTCTTCCCCAACAGGAAATGGCAAAGAGTCCCAGCAAAGCTGGTCACATGATCCCTCCTAGGCTCCGCCCACCCCAGTCATTCGACCGACGGACAGGAGGAAATATATATAGGAGAAACCATATGATACCGTGGTGACTGTAGTTAGAGAAAATAATTCATCAGACCTGATTAAAAAACCAGGGCGGGCCGTGGACCGGACACACCGTTGGAGAAAGTAATTTATCAGGTAAGCATAAATTCTGTTTTCTCCAACATAAGTGTGTCTGGTCCACGGCGTCATCCTTACTTGTGGGAACCAATACCAAAGCTTTAGGACACGGATGAAGGGAGGGAGCAAATCAGGTCACCTAAATGGAAGGCACCACGGCTTGCAAAACCTTTCTCCCAAAAATAGCCTCCGAAGAAGCAAAAGTATCAAATTTGTAAAATTTGGCAAAAGTGTGCAGTGAAGACCAAGTCGCTGCCTTACATATCTGGTCAACAGAAGCCTCGTTCTTGAAGGCCCATGTGGAAGCCACAGCCCTAGTGGAGTGAGCTGTGATTCTTTCAGGAGGCTGCCGTCCGGCAGTCTCATAAGCCAATCGGATAATGCTTTTAAGCCAAAAGGAAAGAGAGGTAGAAGTCGCTTTTTGACCTCTCCTTTTACCAGAATAAACAACAAACAAGGAAGATGTTTGTCTGAAATCTTTAGTAGCCTCTAAATAGAATTTTAGAGCACGGACTACGTCCAAATTGTGTAACAAACGTTCCTTCTTTGAAACTGGATTCGGACACAAAGAAGGTACAACTATCTCCTGGTTAATATTTTTGTTGGAAACAACTTTCGGAAGAAAACCAGGCTTAGTACGCAAAACCACCTTATCTGCATGGAACACCAGATAGGGCGGAGAACACTGCAGAGCAGATAACTCTGAAACTCTTCTAGCAGAAGAAATTGCAACCAAAAACAAAACTTTCCAAGATAATAACTTAATATCTACGGAATGTAAGGGTTCAAACGGAACCCCTTGAAGAACTGAAAGAACTAGATTTAGACTCCAGGGAGGAGTCAAAGGTCTGTAAACAGGCTTGATTCTAACCAGAGCCTGAACAAATGCTTGAACATCTGGCACAGCTGCCAGTCTTTTGTGAAGTAAAACAGATAAAGCAGAGATCTGTCCCTTCAGAGAACTTGCAGATAATCCTTTCTCCAAACCTTCTTGTAGAAAGGATAGAATCTTATGTGAAAAAGTATGAAGGAATTGTTCAAAATTCACCAAAATTTCACCACAGTGTCTTAAAGCATTAAAAGTATTGCACACCAAATTTCAGAGCTTTAACCCTTAAATTAACGAAACCGGAGCCGTTTTTACATTTAACCCCTATACAGTCCCAGCTATATGCTTTGCTGAGACCCAACCACGCCCAGAGAAATGTCTACCAGTTTTTTAAGCCCTTATGAAGCCCTTTATTCTTTTATTTAACTAAGAAAATGGCTTACCGGTCCCCATAAGGGGAAATGACAGCCTTCCAGCATTACATAGTCTTGTTAGAAATATGGCCAGTCATACCTTAAGCAGAAAAGTCTGCCAACTGTTTCCCCCAACTGAAGTTACTTCATCTCAACAGTCCTGTATGGAAACAGCAATCGATTTTAGTAACTTCTGCTAAAATCATCTTCCTCTTACAAACAGAAATCTTCATCTTTTTTCTGTTTCAGAGTAAATAGTACATACCAGCACTATTTTAAAATAACAAACACTTGATTGAAGAATAAAAACTACATTTAAACACCAAAAAACTCTTAACCATCTCCGTGGAGATGTTGCCTGTGCAACGGCAAAGAGAATGACTGGGGTGGGCGGAGCCTAGGAGGGATCATGTGACCAGCTTTGCTGGGACTCTTTGCCATTTCCTGTTGGGGAAGAGAATATCCCACAAGTAAGGATGACGCCGTGGACCGGACACACCTATGTTGGAGAAAGATAAATAATGAAAAATCTTTTTAGCAGTATTTTGCAATGTAGAAGCCTCTCTTTCAGTGGAGTTGACAGAGGAGCACTAGCCCCCCACCCCCAGCATAATGACTGTCTCCCAATGTGCCTCCCTACAGTGGTTGTCCCTTGCTTTCCTACCAATGACACAACATGCAGCCCTGTCCTCCTGTCCCAGCCCCACCCACAAATTACTGGTTGACCTCCTGGAAGTGCCCCACTACATTCCATTTCTAGAGATGCCACTGTTCTTTTTCACATTTAGAACCCTTCACAGCTAGATAAACAGGTCTCAAGTTAAAGGGCCATTAGGGTACAAAATTACATGCTCTATTGTGTTAGATAATACAATTATAAGACTAGCGACCCTGCACCTCTGTTATGCGACTAGTGCTGCTGATTGGGTCCACATAGTAGTGCAGGATTGCTTGTCTAACATGCTCTAACAAATTAGAGCACATCATTTTTCTACTATAATGGCCCTTTAAAATTGACCTTTCTAAAATTATTTGAGGAACCTCATAGTACTGAAGAGTCGTCTTAAATAGCCTGACCAGAGACAAGAGTTTTAGATCATCAGTCCCATAGAGAGGCATAATCGCTCTCCTCTGATAATTGCTTCATTTAGGACAAAGGTTGTTTGGCCTCTCACATCATTGGCATATCGAAAACAAATTGTGGGGGAAAATTAAACTGTGGGACATTAAACACTTAAAAATGTTATAGAGCTTTATTTATAAATATTAAAATAGTTTTTTGTGCATGAAAAAGGATTACTATCAAGATATTTAAAATGATTTTAAAATTAAAAGGAAGTGTATATTTTTGCACAACTAATCCCTAGGGATAGAATACTGATCCTACAGCTCTGTAGTGAAAAGTGAAATGGCCAACAAACATAATATATACAGTATATATACTGTATATATATATATATATATATATATATAAATATATATCAAAATGAAGCAAGAAAGGCACTCTCCGTAATAAACACCAAACTTTACTTCAGGTGAACGTTTTCGAGGTTACCCCCGTCCTCAGACCTTACAAAACAAACAGTGAGAAAAACAATTTATGTGCTTTACCTGGTAATGATCCTGCTAGTGCGTGTGGCGTCCCTTCAGCGCAACTGTGCATGCGTGAGAGACCATACAGAGGCCCTAGAGGCTCAAAAAAGTCACCATGGCAAAAGTTTAATAAAAATTGATTAAAAGCAAAGAGCACAACCCCAAAATAGCAAGAGACATAGTATATGTTGTACAAAAGTGAATAAAGTTTGCATGATATGTATTATGTATTATTGAGGGCTCAATTAAGTGGTCTAAATGTCCCAACTATGTGTATGGCGCTGATATAACAAAGATAGATGCGGTGACTATATATCACACATACGGTTTCACTGTTAATCACATCAATATAAGCAACCTACTCCGGAATCATAAACCAAGCTAACCTCAGCATGCTGTAATCGGTAATCCATTTACAATTTTTTTTTATTCATGTAAGGTTGCTTAGCAACCATAAACAAAGCCTGATATAATCAGTAATCCATTTACAAATTTGTTATTCACGTAAGGTTGCTTAGCAACCATAAACAAAACCTGGCAACCAATCATACGTAGTTCCTATCCGTGAACCACTCCCATAGTGATATCACATACTGTCATTGTTACTGCATCATACCAATATACAAAATATACAAAAATCTACAAAGTACCATGGTCTATACTTAGACATTAACGGTTAATCAGACAATATTGCCATGAATCATAAAACGGACTAGATACAACATAGTACTAGAGACGGCCTAATAGAAGTAAGACTTTATACAAGTTACAGCATACTAAAAAAATACTAAAAAATGCTTAGAGATCTTCAATGCAATGTACAGAGCGCAAAGATGACCCAACATACTCACCAAACGCTGGCGCCACAGATCTTAGTACAGACATAGACCACAACTCATTAACACTTATCACCCTGTTGTGCCCGCATTAACATAACATAACTTACAGTATCCCTAATGGGGATGTCCTCCATATTCAATGGTCTACTATATACGGAGCTCATAAATAAAACATATAGCAAATTTATGTATGCACAAGTAAAGACCATCCTGAGTATGATTGATATTCAACTTACTGTAACATTTGATCATAATTATATCATACAATTGAATCATAAAATAAGTGTACAGTCAGATAATACAAATATACTCTTACATGTTACTATCATGGCTAATATAGCCCATGTATACCAGAAAAATTGATAAGTCAATTTAATCACACATTTAACCACGCATCCCAGTTAAATACATTACAACTATTATTCCATAATGTAATTGCTATCAAATATTCAGTATCCAAACCACCATGTGGTAGCCTGTCACAAATCCTGGCCACTCTAGCCCATATATACCAAGGGCCATGAGGAATCAAACTATTCAGATAATTAACCACACATCCAAATTAAATACCTTTCTGGAGTCTTTAACTGTTATTCTATCATGTCATAGAAAAATGGTAATAACCATCAGATATATACTTTCAGTATAGTAACCAAAATACCCTTACCAAAGGGTCAATATTTATAATTTATAAGAAGCACTGCATATCCAGATTAACATTCAGTCCCCTAGGGACCAAAGTGTCCAACGTGAAGATCCACCTGCTCTCTCTTAGCAATAGCAGCCTATGTGGTCTATGATGATGAATCGTAAATCAGTGTTTTTATGTTTTGCCTGAAGAAAATGCCTGGCCACAGGCTGATCTGATTTGCCACTGTTCAAGGCCGCTCTGATGGCTGACCTGTGATTGGCCATTCTAGTGCGGGCATCATCCTGTGTCTTGCCGACATAGAACTTACCACATAGACAGTGAATCATGTATACTATTTAATTTGTGGTGCATGTGACCCTATGTCTAATTGCAAATTTCTTGTTTGTCCAAGGATGTGTGAAAAATTTGCTCTGGGTCATCCCACTGCATGTGGTGCATCAACTACATCGGAAGCACCCATTTTTGGTGGTGTATAACCATGTTTTAGACCTATAACTTAGTCTATTGTCGGGTTGCATCAAATGATCTCTTAAGGAGACTGCCCTCCTGTAACCAACAATCGGTAAGTCCATGGATTCACAGGATAGTCCTCTATCAGTTGAGACAATGTCCCAATGGTCACGTAGAATCTTCGGCAAGACGACTTTGTCTGGAGTAAAAGTGGTTGTAAGTATCATTCGCTCTCTAGGTGGTGCCTCCGGTACAATCTTCTTCAATGCTTCCTTCTGTGTGGTATTGATAGCCTCAATATAGGCCGATGTGAGATGTTGTTTCTTATAACCACGCTGTTTGAACTTATTCCTTATCTCCTCCAATTGCAGTTGTTTGTTGGCTTGTTCACTGTTATTTCTGGTAACCCGCTTAAACTGCGGGATTATCTATTAAAAAAAAAATAACTATAGTACATTTTAAAATGCCATATGTTTTATGCAACAAAGAAAGAATGACTTTAATGCTGCTCAGGTTCATCTTGATAAAAAAAAGAACAAGTTATCTCAGTTTCTAAAGTGATAAGTGTTTCAATTCTAAATTTACTCGGATATACATATTTATATATAGAAATATATATATATATATTTATACAGTATATATATATATATATATATATATATATATATATATATATATATATATATATATAGTAATCTGCAACATAGGACTGCACTCACTGGATTTATGTAAAAAATCTCTTTAATTAGGTACCTAATTAAAGAGATTTTTTACATAAATCCAGTGAGTGCAGTCCTATGTTGCAGATTACTATGAATACTTACTGATCTGGCACCCTGGTTGGCGACTATTGGACATTGAGAGTGCAGATACACATGGAGGATATATATATATATATATATATACTGTATATATAGATATAGATATAGATATATAGATATATATAGATATACACACACACCGATAGGTTGAACTTTGTTGCCAAATTACGATCCCTTAAAATGAAGTGATACATAATGAAATGTTAAACCACCCAGATCTGAAGAGGTTAAACACTAATCCTATCTAGTTCCAGCCCATTTAACAGACTCAGCGAAAGAAACTCCCTAATGCAGTTTTATGTGGACAATGGGTATTTTAAATGCATACAGATTAAAAAAAACAGACAATGAAATGAAAACGTTAATTTTAGTTGCTTGTAAAGATTCTATTGTCATACTGCAGCACGCTGTCTGAATGGGGCTGATGAAAGAACAGTTCTTCAGCCTTGCTGTACTAATTTAATTTAATTGGCTATCTGCTTTGGCTTACTGAGCAACTGGGTGTTAATGATCATTCTACACTAATAGGAAAGACTCAGTGAAATTAAAGCAGCTTATTCTGATAAAAGTATGTTTACTTCACAAGGAAATGAGGATCTATGGTTTACTTTCTTAATGTTATTCATTAATTTTTAAGTGATGAAGCACTGAAATACATTGATTGATTTTGGTCTGTTTGTATCTTAAACTCAAAATATTTTAATTATGTATATAAAAAAACGCTATTCAGACATGTTAAGAATATATTTTTGCATTAAAAAAAAAATTGTTAGCTAACAGGAAGAGCATGTTTTGTGTACAAGTGACCACTGGTGAGTAGTCAAATACCCCACAAGAATAAAAACGAAATGCATCTGTTTCTCAAATACAAAATAGCTGTATTAAATTGTAAAACTCCCTTTTTTTTTTTTAGATGCATCAGAAAACAAAGTTCTCTAATGCCCCCTCTCTTTTTCCTTTGAGCAGGTAAAGGTTTGAGTACTATTTACAAAAATAATTTTCCTCTCCTGTTTATTTCTGAAAACATTTTGTAATACAATAAATTCATACCGGCATTCAGGGCCGTCTTTAACATAGGGCAAAAGGGGCAGCTGCCCAGGGCCCAGTCTTTGTTGAGGGGACCAAGAGTCTTAAAAAAAAAAAAAATTTTTTTTGTTCATATCAGACTGCTGATGTCATGTGACATGGGGGACACACAGTCAGTCCTAATACTGTCACAGTCAAAAGTTCTCTGCTTATATTTATTTGTGAGAAACTGTGCCAGACCGTGCGGGTGTCAAGTGACATGCCAAGCTAGTGTCATGTGCTGTTTTAGATGTGCACTGTGCAGCTCTGAATGCTAAGCCCTAACTTAGCATCCAGCCTATCCCACTGCATCAGAAAATGTCCTTCTGGGGTTACCACTGTTACCAGGTAACTGCTCTGGTGGTGGGAATTGTTTCTGGGTAGGGCTGACTATAGGCGCATGCATCAGAAAGCTGGAGCGGCAGGCACGTGAGGATTTGAGCATCTGTGCAGCTACACACACTGCTCTCTTCAGTCTTGAGGCTGTGTGACTCGTCTCACACTGTATCCATGCAGCCTTGGGCAGACAGCATCCAGTCTGCTGGTCCCCTTATTCCTGTTATTTCTGCTGTGGCCCTAAGATCAAGTAACTGAAGTGTGTTAGGGGAATAGTGCTTTGTAGAAAGGTGTTAGTGGGAAGAATAACTGAGTGCACACACACCCCTCCCCCATGCAGCATTGTCTAGTACAGGGTGAGAGGGAACTTGTTCCTAGCAAAGAAGTGACATGTGCGGCTGAGGCTGATGTATAGTGTCATGCTGATACTTCACACATTAAGGTAAGGTTTATGTTTATAGTTTTTTTTTCTCTCTGTCTCAGATTTTACAGCTTCCCATAGTAGTTCTGCTGTTCCAGTCAGTAAACTTATATTTGTCTGCACCTCCATGCTTCCTTCTCAGTCTTTACCTTGCTTTGCTCCTGTTGGCTGTCCTAAATCTCTTTAACCAGCTAACCTCACACCAGAATCACATTCAAAAGCATATTAAATTAATGCACAGTGGAGGAATTTATATACAGTATTTATTTACTAATTAGTACTGCTTATGTCCAGTTTCATATATTGCAATTTTTTTGTTTTAATGATTAGCCCCTGCTGGACTAATAAAATAAATTGATTAAGTTGTTTTTTAGGATGTTGGGGTGGAGAGCGAAATTGCATGGGGGGGGGCAAGAAAATGTTTGCCCAGGGACCAGTCAATATTAAAGACGGCCCTGCCTGCATTATATACCAGTACAAAGACTATATGAAACTGATGTAGTTGAATATAAGGCCCCAATATTCAAAGCATTAACAGACCGTCATGATATTTGTAGAAAGGGGCATGTCCAAACAATGCTAGCAAGCGGTGATGTCTCTCCCATCAAAGTCAATCAGCATTTTGCTGGGGAGGGGGGCTATTTGAAGTGTGCCTACATGGCACATACAGTGCGCTCACTGAAACTAAAAATATTTTCAGTGTAGGCACACTTTAAATATTGCCGTGGGGACGTAATGTTTACTACACCTACACTAAATAGCTCAGGCGATGCAGTCTTGATAGCTGCTAGCTGGCGAGACAAACATGGCCGCTGCCCTCCTCACAACCTACACTTTGCTGCTTAAAACAAATCGATCTTGTGTCGATGTGTCCGAAGCAAAGTACAGGCTACTCCCACTACATGCCCCGCTACCTCCCACCGACCGCCTACACCTACATCACCGCTAAGCTACACACCCCTGAAACCCACAGTTAAGTCCCTAATACCGCCTACACTTACGTAATGTCTAACCTACACTCCCCTGAAACGCCCCAGCTAACTCCCACATACTGCCTATAGTCAAAAAATATCTCACTATAATAAACATTACTAAATAATAAACCTACTCATTATAAATATGAAGCTATTTCGCTAAACTAAAAATCAATGTCTAAATAATGTGTCACAGAGATGCACTAAAATGCCGGCGGTAGCTCGCTGGAGTGCAGGCAAAACCCAGCGCCAGTCACGAATTAAGTTCCAGTCTGCCATTTCTTAAAAGGGGTGCCGATCAAGCAGGGTACAGGGGATCAAGTCACCCTTTTAATATGTTGTCAGCAATTTGATGAGGCACCTAGGAATACTACTTGTTTGGGAGTGCTACCTTCTGGGAGGAATGGGGGACAATTCAAATCTGGTTACCACATCTCCTTGACAAAATATGCAATGTCATGTACAATGATTATTTAAAGTATTGTAGATATCTTAAAAATTATTTAATGGTTGTTTGCTATTATTTCAAACATAAATATAGTTAAAATATATGTTTATGTTTAAAATAATACAAAGCATCATTAAGTACTTTAGTCTATAGATATATACAATGCTTTAACCAATATGCATTGTACATGACTATGCATATCATTTAAACTTTGACCCCTAAACTGCCATAACCTAAAACTAACTGAAGAGACTAAGTCCCTACACATACATATTCAATATTTAAAATGATGCATTATTATGTAGAATGCATAATGTTTAAATATTTGCATATAAACTAAAATGTAATTATTGTTGCTGGTTGTTTTTATTATTTGTAATTGAAGACAGTATAATTAACATTATAGTTCTACACAACTGCATTCCTGTTAGGTAAAAATATAATTTAATGCTACTGACTACTATCACATAATATTAACCTATATATCTATGCTATCACTAATAAACACAACAAGCTAACATAAATACATTGTAATGTATATGCAATACTTAAAACAATGTGCAATATACAAGCATACCATTTTATATATTGAACATCAATGCAAGGCCTGACTACATTGTATCTACAATCTTTGAAATAAAATGTATGGTCATGTATAATACATATTAGTTAAAGTATTGAATATATAAATTAACATGTAGATATTCTTGCCCTGATGCATTTAAAAAATAAATAAATATTTTTATATAGATATTTATGTTTTAAAGGACAGTTATTATAATTATAATATTACATAACAGCATGCCTGTTATGTACTAAAACAATTCTAATTCTAATGCCTTTTGTAACATGAATATAAATTTTAAAATATATATTTATGTTTAAAATAAAAAAACACAACAAGGAAAAATAAATACATACTAATTGTTATACAATAGTTAAAAGAATATGCATCATACATATGAATGCATAATATTAAAAAAAATGTATATACATGCACTATTAACCTCTAAACTGCCCTAATCTAATCACCTATGCAATGCCCATACAGAACTAGGGGTGGTAGGGAGATTAATGCCTAATAAATACTAACTAACTAACTAACTAACTAACTAACTAACTAACAAAAAACACCTAATTAGCCTTCATACCTGTATGGGGATGTTATGAGATTAAGGACTAATAAATACTAAAAATAATCACCTAATCAACTCCCATACAAGAATGGGGGGGTGGTTAGGAGATAGGGGCCTAAACTGCAACCTCCCAATGCAAACTAGAACAAAAAAATAAGCTAAGTTACAAAAAATAATGATCTATAGTATCCAAAATAAAAAACCCAGCATTATACCTATCATTAAACTACATGGCCCATAAAATAAAAAAACAACCAAAATAACAAATCTACCTCAAAAAACCTAGCTTAGAAAGTTAAAATAAAAAACCCTATTCTTAAAAATAAAAAAACTAACTAACCCCAAAAGTGGTACTCACTATTAGGTAATCCAGCTCCTCTTGATTCAAT
The DNA here is from genome assembly GCF_027579735.1 of Bombina bombina. Lineage (NCBI taxonomy): Eukaryota > Metazoa > Chordata > Amphibia > Anura > Bombinatoridae > Bombina > Bombina bombina. The sequence continues at coordinate 1,083,505,574 of NC_069499.1, read as the reverse complement.
GTTGGGCCCTCTTCATCCCAGTTCTTTATGCTGGGGCAGCGGAGGTGTGCTTTGGCGGCCTCTTCCGCTGCCTCTGCAATCTTCATCAATGCTGAGGCCCACTTCATTTGGGTTCCTGGGGCTGGGGGCCCATCTTCGCAGAGGTAGACTTTGGGGGCATCTTACCTGCCTCCACAATCTTCATTAACGTTGTGTCCTCCTCATCCCGGTTCCTGATCGGATAATTTGAATTTAAATTTAAAAACGTTCTTGCTATTAGCTGATTCAAATCAGCCAATAGGAATTGACTGATTTCAAATCGGCCAATCGAAAATAAGTGGTACCCCTATATATTGGGGTTCCGCGCTATCAGAATTTCAGAGTGCAGCGGCAAACGCATGAAGAGAAGAGCCTCCGCGAAGATGGGCCATCGTAGCCAAGAACTGGGATGTAGAGGGCCCCGACGTTGATGAAGATTTGCGGAGCGGAGGTAGCAGAAGAGGCCGCCGAGGTCGTCTTCACAAAGATGGGCCACTGATTCAAGGAACCTGGATGAAGAGGGCCCATCGTTAGTTCAAGAGGAGCTGGATTACCCAACGGTGAGTACCACTCATGGGGTAAGTTAGGGCTTTTTTTGGGGTGTTTTTTTATTTTTAAGAATGTTTTTTTTTTTTCAAAAAGAGCTGATTGCTTTAGGGTAATGCCCTACAAAAGGCCCTTTTAAGGGTGATTGTAATTTATTTTAGTGTTAGGGTTTTTTTTGGGTGGGTTTTTATTTTATGGGCCATGTAGTTTAGTGTTAGGTATCATGGTGGGTTTTTTATTTTGAATACTGTAGTTTAATATTTTTTGTAACTGAGAGGGTTTTTTTGTAACTTAGTGGGGTTAGTTTAGAGGGGGGCTTAGTTTAGAGGGAGGGTTAGTTTAGTGGGGGGGTTAGTTTAGAGGGGGTTTAGGTGTTAAGTAGAGTATGGTTAGATTGCATTTGTGGTCGTGGCAGTTTAGGTTTAATATTTATTTTTATTTACTTACACCTAGATTAAAAGTTGTGCGTTCGTCTTTATCACTAAAAAAGGGTAATTTCAGCTTTAAAAAAGCACTGCAGCCATTACGAGTGTTGTCGGTATAGCTGTACTGCAAGCCTATTAGCCTGTAACGGAACTTCAGTTCCGCACACGTAAAAGTGTCATTTTTTCATGGGACTTCCATAGCGCAGCCATTACAAGTTTTGCAGTAAGCTAAAAAGCTTGAGTTACAGCCTTTAACGACAAGATCCGTACCGCCATCTGAGAGCAGTAGTTATCAGTTTTATGCAACAAAACTGTTACATAAAACTCATACCTAAAGTGTTACAAAGTACACTAACACCCATAAACTACCTATTAACCCTTAAACCGAGGCCCTCCCGCATCGCAAACACTATTTTTAAGTTATTAACCCCTAATCTGACGCTCCCAACATTGCCGCCTCTATTAAAATGTGTTAACCCCTATTCCTCCGCTCCCCGACATTGTCACCACTATAATAAAGTTATTAAGCCCTATTAAACCTAGATTAGGTTTTTTATGTTGGGGTGTTTTTTTTAAATGGGTTTTAGAATAGGAATAATTTTTATTATTTTTGATAATTCGTTTGTTATTTTGTGTAATTTTTTTTCGTTTTGGGGTGTGTTTTTTTTTTTAGATTAAGGGTTGGGCATTTCATAAAAGAGCTGAATGCCCTTTTAAGGATAGGAAAAATAGCTAAATGCCCATTTAAAGGCAATGCCCATACGAATGCCCTTTTCAGGGCAATGGGTAGATTAGGTTTTACTTTATTTTTATTTTGTGTGTTTGGGGGGTGGGGGTTTGTATGCTGTTAGGGGGTGTTTGTTTTGTTTTGTAGCAAAAGAGTTGTTAACTTTAGGGCAATGCCCTACAAAAGGCCCTTTGAGGGCTCACAAAAAGACCTTTTTAAGGGCCCTTGGTAGTTTATTATAGATTAGGCTTTTTTATTTTTTGTAATGGTAGTTTTAATTTTTGTAATGTTAGGTTTTAGTGTAAGGCAGCTTAGGTTTTATTTCACAGGTAAGTTTGTATATATTTTAGCTAGGTAGTTAGTAAATAGTTAATAACTATTTACTAACTAGTCTACCTAGTTAAAATAAATACAAACTTACCTGTGAAATAAAAATAAAACCTAAGCTACCTACAATATAACTATTAGTTATATTGTAGCTAGCTTAGGTTTTATTTCACAGGTAAGATTGTAGTTAGTTAATAATTGTAACTTCAATTTAGCTCTATTTTAATTATGTTAAAGTTAGGGGGTGTTAGGGTTACGTTAGGGTTAGGGTTACAGTTAGGTTTAGGGGTTAATAGTTTAATTTAGGTTTTTGCGATGTGGGGGGCTGGCGGTTTAGGGGTTAATATATTTATTTAGTGGTAGTGATGTGGAAGGCCAGAGGTTTAGGGGTTAATAGCTTTATTTAGTTGCGGTGATGTCGGAGAGCGGTGGAATTGGGGTTAATATATTTATTATAGTGTGGGCGATGTTGGGGTGCAGGGGAATAGGGGTTAATAACTTTAGTATAGTGGCGGCGATATTGGGAACGGCAGGTTAGGGGTTAATATATTTATTTCGGTTGCGGTGATATCGGGATTGGCAGATTAGGGGTTAATAACAATATGTAGGTGGCGGCGATGTAAGGGGCGGCAGATTAGGGGTGTTTAGATGTGGGGTTTATGCTAGGGTGTTAGGTTTAAACATTACTCTTTTTTTCCCCATAGGCATCAATGGGGCTGCATTACGGAGCTTTTCATTCCGCGATTGCAGGTGTTCATTTTTTTTTTAGACAGCGTCTCCCCATTGATGTCTATAGGGAAAGTGTGCACGAGCACGTCAAAACAGTGCATGTATTTTGTGCGTTATGGAGCTCAATGCAACCATTTTGCATGCCCAAGCCGGCTGTTTCGAAACTTGTAATGGCTACACTGTATAGAGGCTTAAATTACGCAACTTTTGTTGCATTCATTAAATTCCCTATAGCGCGCATAACTTGTAATATACCTGTTAGATTTTTATTTTTTGTTAATTTAGGGGGTTTAGTTTAGGGGGTTAGGTGTTAGGTTAATTTGCATCTGGGGTATGTGGCGGCATTAATAATTAGCAACTTGCGGTGGGTATGTGGAGAAATAGGGGTTAATAGTTTAGTATTTCCGGTGGGTATATTGCGGCATAGGGGTAATAGGATAGATACTTGTGGTATTAGGGGTATTAGGATTAGGAACAGCAGTTATATTCAAGGGATCCCTTTACTATACATCGCCAATATGATCGGAGATGCTAGCTGTTATCTATAGCCAGCTTTGCAGACTAATGGCATGTACAGTAAACACCTGTCGGCGATGCCACTATGTAGGGAGCTTGGAATATTTTGACTCACTTGACATAGCGTATCCCTTTGAATATTTTGCCGCCTCATAGCACGTTCGATCATCGGGGCCAAAGTGACCTACTTACCAAATGTATTTTTCTAATGTTACTGGTAGTGATGTCGTGAACATAAAAATTTGGGTTCGCAAATGGCGAGCGCGAACTTCCACAACTGTTCGCGAACGGGCGAACCGGGCAAACCGCCATAGACTTCAATAGGCAGGCGAATTTTAAAACCCACAGGGACTCTTTCTGGCCACAATAGTGATGGAAAAGTTGTTTCAAGGGGACTAACACCTGGACTGTGGCATGCCGGAGGGGGATCCATAGCAAAACTCCCATGGAAAATTATTTGATGCAGAGTCTGGTTTAAATCCATAAAGGGAATAAATCACCTAACATTCCTAAATTGTTTGGAATAACGTGCTTTAAAACATCAGGTATGATGTTGTATCGATCAGGTAGTGTAAGGGTTACGCCCGCTTCACAGTGACAGACCAAACCCCCCATTTAACGCACCGCAAACAACCGCAAACAGTCCATTTGCACAACCGCAAACTCCCCATTTGCACAAGGTTGGATACCAAGCTAGCCATGTCCCGTTCCTTGTCCTCACTGATGTCATTAAAGGTCTCTTCCTCCACCCAGCCATGTACAACACCAAGGGTCCCCGAAAGGTGACAACAAGCCCCCTGGGACTCCTGCTGTGTTTGGTCTTCCACCTCCTCAAAGCCACCTTCCTCCTCTGACTCCTCTTCTTCAGACTCCTCTCTCTGCGTTGCCTCTCTCTGCGTTATTATAAGGTGTGTTAAGTAGTACTATTCTTATCAGTTTAATCCCTGTTACGTCCCCTATCAGGGGACGTGTATATGGCATCGATTTTAGGAACCGGGAGATGGAAAAAGATGCTTGGTCGGTCCTCCTACTTCAAATTTGGGGCATTGCGCATGCAATCTAATGTGCCACCAGATAGGAGTGGTGTGTTAAGTAGTTCTATTCTTATCAGTTTAATCCCTGTTACGTCCCCTATCAGGGGACGTGTATATGGCATCGATTTTAGGAACTGGGAGATGGAAAAAGATTCTTGGTCGGTCCTCCTACTTCAAATTTGGGGAACTGCGCGTGCAATCTAAAGTGCCACCTGATAGGAGTGGTGTGTTAAGTAGTACTATTCTTATCAGTTTAATCCCTGTTACGTCCCCTATCAGGGGACGTGTATATGGCATCGATTTTAGGAACCGGGAGATGGAAAAAGATGCTTGGTCGGTCCTCCTACTTCAAATTTGGGGCACTGCGCGTGCAATCTAATGTGCCACCAGATAGAAGTGGTGTGTTAAGTAGTTCTATTCTTATCAGTTTAATCCCTGTTACGTCCCCTATCAGGGCACGTGTATATAGCATCGATTTTAGGAACCGGGAGATGGAAAAAGATGCTTGGTCGGTCCTCCTACTTCAAATTTGGGGCACTGCGCGTGCAATCTAATGTGCCACCAGATAGGAGTGGTGTGTTAAGTAGTACTATTCTTATCAGTTTAATCCCTGTTACGTCCCCTATCAGGGGACCTGTATATGGCATCGATTTTAGGAACCGGGAGATGGAAAAAGATGCTTGGTTGGTCCTCCTACTTCAAATTTGGGGCACTGCGCGTGCAATCTAATGTGCCACCAGATAGGAGTGGTGTGTTAAGTAGTGCTATTCCTATCAGTTTAATCCCTGTTATGTGCCTTTTTTTGGTTTGGTTTTTGAAGCCACAGTGCAGCACCAGAGGCCAGAAAAATTAGGCATGTACACATGCCTGAAAAATTAGGTATTTTTGCAGAAAAATTGATGTTTGTTTCCCAGGCAGAAAGTGCCCTAAAACATTGCGGCTTGAACCCTAGTTGGTGGCGGATAAGTCACGCAAGTCATCCGGCATTCAGAGATAAAATACAGCAGCGTGTGGACCATTTTTAGCCCAAGGCAGCTCATCTCATCAGGCCTTTTTTAGTCGAATGTATCACCCACTGTCAGTCCCTTTGGGATCCATCCCTCATTCATCTTAATAAAGGTGAGGTAATCTATACTTTTTTGACCTAGGCGACTTCTCTTCTCAGTGACAATACCTCCTGCTGCACTGAAGGTCCTTTCTGACAGGACACTTGAAGCGGGGCAGGCCAGAAGTTCTATCACAAATTGGGATAGCTCAGGCCACAGGTCAAGCCTGCACACCCAGTAGTCAAGGGGTTCATCGCTCCTCAGAGTGTCGATATCTGCAGTTAAGGCGAGGTAGTCTACTACCTGTCGGTCGAGTCGTTCTCTGAGGGTGGACCCCGAAGGGCTGTGGCGATGCGTAGGACTTAAAAAGCTCTGCATGTCCTCCATCAACAACACGTCTGTAAAGTGTCCTGTCCTTGCCGGCGTGGTCATGGGAGGAAGAGGATTACTTTCATCTCTTCCCCTGTTAGATTCCTGTTCTGCTGTGACATCACCCTTATACATTGTGTAAAGCATACTTTTTAATTTATTTTGGAACTGCTGCATCCTTTCCGACTTGCGGTAATTCGGTAACATTTCAGGCACTTTATGCTTATACCGGGGGTCTAGTAGCATGGACACCCAGTACAGGTCGTTCTCCTTCAGCCTTTTTATACGAGGGTCCCTCAACAGGCACAACAGCATGAAAGATCCCATTTGCACAAGGTTGGATGCCGAGCTACTCATGTCCCGTTCCTCGTCCTCAGTGATCTCACTGAAGGTATCTTCTTCCCCCCAGCCACGTACAACACCATGGGTACCAGATAGGTGACAATGAGCACCCTGGGATGCCTGTTGTGGTTGGTTGTCCTCCTCCTCCTCAAAGCCACATTCCTCCTCTGACTCCTCTTCCTCACAATCCTCTTCCAGCGTTGCTGCAGGTCCAGCAAGTGATGCTGATAAGGCTGTTTCTGGTGGTGATGGTGACCACAACTCTTCTTCTTCATGCTCATCTACGGCCTGATCCAGCACTCTTCGCAGGGCACGCTCCAGGAAGAAAACAAATGGTATGATGTCGCTGCTGGTGCTTTCGGTGCGACTGACTAGATTTGTCACCTCCTCAAAAGGATGCATGAGCCTAGAGGCATTGTGCATGAGCGTCCAGTAACGTCGCAAAAAAATTCCCAGCTCCGCAGAGGCTGTCCTAGCACCCCGTTCATACAAATAGTCGTTAACGGCTTTTTCTTGTTGGATCAGGCGGTCGAACATTAGGAGTGTTGAATTCCAACGTGTAGGGCTGTCGCAAATCAAGCGCCTCACTGGCATGTTGTTTCGCCGCTGGATATCTGAAAAGTGCACCATGGCCATGTAGGAACGCCTGAAATGGCCACACACCTTCCTGGCCTGCTTCAGGACGTCCTGTAAGCCTGGGTACTTATGCACAAAGCTTTGTACGATCAGATTACACACATGTGCCATGCACGGCACATGTGTCAACTTGCCCAAATTCAATGCCACCAAATTTCTTCCGTTGTCACTAACCACTTTGCCGATCTCCAGTTGGTGCGGAGTCAGTCACTGAGCCACCTGTGTGTTCAGGGCGGACAGGAGTGCTGGATCGGTGTGACTCTCTGCTTTCAGGCAAGTCAACCCCAATACGGCGTGACACTGCCGTATCCGGGATGTGGAATAGTACCTGGGGAGCTGGGGGGGTGCCGTTGATGTGGAGCAAGACGCAGCAGCAGAAGAGGACTCAGCCGAGGAATGAGGATGGAGTAGGAGGAGTAGAGGAGGTGGCAGCAGGCCTGCCTGCAAGTCATGCCGGTGTCACAAACTCCTCTGCAGAGCCACGCATTCCATGCTTGGCAGCTGTCAGCAGGTTTACCCAATGCGCAGTGTAGGTGATATACCTGCCCTGACCATGCTTTGCAGACCAGGTATCAGTGGTCAGATGGACCCTTGCCCCAACACTGTGTGCCAGACATGCCATTACTAACTTTTGCACAATCGAGTACAGGTTGGGGATTGCCTTTTGTGCAAAGATATTTCGGCCGGGTACCTTCCACTGTGGTGTCCCAATAGCTACAAATTTTTTGAACGCCTCAGACTCCACCAGCTTGTATGGTAAAAGCTGGCGGGCTAAGAGTTCAGTCAAGCCAGCTGTCAGATGCCGGGCAAGGGGGTGACTTTGTGACATTGGCTTCTTACGCTCAAACATGTCCTTGACAGACACCTGACTGTGGGCAGATGAGCAGGAACTGCTCAAGGCGAGACACGGAGTGGCGGATGGTTGAGAGGGGGCAAGGAGGACAGCAGTGGTTGATGTGGCTGAAGATGCTGGACCAGGAGGAGCATGGCGGCTTTGAGTTTGTGTGCTGCTTGTACTCATGTGTTGATCCCATAGGCGTTTGTGATGTGCGATCATGTGCCTTCGCAAAGCAGTTGTACCTAGGTGTGTGTTGGACTTCCCACGACTCAGTTTCTTTTGGCACAGGTTGCAAATGGCATCGCTGTTGTCAGAGGCAGACACACAAAAAAAATGCCACACTGCTAAACTCTGCAATGACGGCATTCTGGTGGTGGCAACAGCATGCGTTGATTGGTGTGCTGTCTGGCTGACCCCGGGTGCCGATGCATGCTGTCTGACTGTTTCACTAGCTCCTTGTGACGACCTCCCCCTGATTCCAACTTGTCTCCTCCTCCTCTCTGTCTCCCCATCTGAACTTTCCCCCTCATCTTCTTCTCTTCTAGCGGGCACCCACGTGACATCCACGGACGCATCGTCATCATCAACAGCTTCACTTGTATCTGACAACTCAACAAAGGAAGCAGCAGCGGGTACAACATCATCATCATCACACCATACGTCCATGTGTGTAATGCTGCCTGACTGAGACATATCCCTGTTATCTACATCCTCTGGCAATAATGGTTGCACATCACTATCACTCATTTCTTCCAACTGATGTGCAAATAACTCCTCTGACAGATCAAGTGAAGCGGCTGTGGTGCTAGTGTTGGTGGTGGCGGCAGGCGGGCGAGTGGTAACTTGAGAGGTGCCCGAAGCTAAGCTGGAGGAGGATGGTGCGTCAAGGTTCCGAGCGGAAGCTGTAGAAGATTGGGTGTCCTGTGTTAGCCAGTCAACTATGTCCTCAGAAATGTTCGAGTTCGGGGTACGTGGCCTCTGAACACTGGGCATTATTCTAGGGCCAAAGGGAATCACAGCACCACGAACACGACGGCCCCTGCTGGGTGGCCTGTCTCTGCCTGTCATTTTTTTTTCCAATTAGTGGTACTATGCATGCAAGCTACTGTGACAACAGATATGAGTGGCACTGTGCACAGGCAGAAGTTGGCAGAGTAGACGCTGTAGGACTGACACACACGCTTGCAGACAACTAACTGCTATTAAATCTATTACAGTCAATATTGTATTTTTTTTTTTTTAAATGTACACTACTGTTACACCAGATATGAGTTGCACTGGTGTGACACTGTGCCCTGGCAGGCACTGAAACGCACACGTGTGAAGGAAACTGACTGCTATTATTTAACACAGTCAAAAAAGTGTTGTTTTTTTAAATGTACACTACTGTTACACCAGATATGAGTTGCACTGGGGTTACACTGTGCCCTGGCAGGCACTGAAACACACACGTGTGAAGGAAACTGACTGCTATTATTTCACAGTAAAAAAAGTGTTATTTTTTTTAAATGTACACTACTGTTACACCAGATATGAGTTGCACTGGGGTGACACTGTGCCCTGGCAGGCACTGAAATGCACACGTGTGAAGGAAACTGACTGCTATTATTTAACACAGTCAAAAAAGTGTTGTTTTTTTTTAAATGTACACTACTGTTACACCAGATATGAGTTGCACTGGGGTGACACTGTGCCCTGGCAGGCAGGCACTGAAACACACACGTGTGAAGGAAACTGACTGCTATTATTTAACACAGTCAAAAAAGTGTTGTTTTTTTTAAAATCTACACTACTGTTACACCAGATATGAGTTGCACTGGGGTGACACTGTGCCCTGGCAGGCAGGCACTGAAACGCACACGTGTGAAGGAAACTGACTGCTATTATTTAACACAGTCAAAAAAGTGTTTTTTGTTTTTTTTAAATCTAGACTACTGTTACACCAGATATGAGTTGCACTGGGGTGACACTGTGCCCTGGCAGGCAGGCAGGCAGGCACTGAAACGCACACATGTGAAGGAAACTGACTGCTATTATTTAACACAGTCAAAAAAGTGTTGTTTTTTTAAAATCTACACTACTGTTACACCAGATATGAGTTGCACTAGGGTGACACTGTGCCCTGGCAGGCAGGCACTGAAACGCACACATGTGAAGGAAACTGACTGCTATTATTTAACACAGTCAAAAAAGTGTTGTTTTTTTTAAATCTACACTACTGTTACACCTGATATGAGTTGCACTGGGGTGACACTGTGCCCTGGCAGGCACTGAAACGCACACATGTGAAGGAAACTGACTGCTATTATTTAACACAGTCAAAAAAGTGTTGTTTTTTTTTTAAATGTACACTACTGTTACACCAGATATGAGTTGCACTGGGGTGACACTGTGCCCTGGCAGGCAGGCACTGAAACACACACGTGTGAAGGAAACTGACTGCTATTATTTAACACAGTCAAAAAAGTGTTTTTTTTTAAAATCTACACTACTGTTACACCAGATATGAGTTGCACTGGGGTGACACTGTGCCCTGGCAGGCAGGCACTGAAACGCACACGTGTGAAGGAAACTGACTGCTATTATTTAACACAGTCAAAAAAGTGTTGTTTTTTTTTTAAATCTAGACTACTGTTACACCAGATATGAGTTGCACTGGGGTGACACTGTGCCCTGGCAGGCAGGCACTGAAACACACACGTGTGAAGGAAACTGACTGCTATTATTTAACACAGTCAAAAAAGTGTTGTTTTTTTTAAAATCTACACTACTGTTACACCAGATATGAGTTGCACTGGGGTGACACTGTGCCCTGGCAGGCAGGCACTGAAACGCACACGTGTGAAGGAAACTGACTGCTATTATTTAACACAGTCAAAAAAGTTTTTTTGTTTTTTTTTAAATCTAGACTACTGTTACACCAGATATGAGTTGCACTGGGGTGACACTGTGCCCTGGCAGGCAGGCAGGCACTGAAACGCACACATGTGAAGGAAACTGACTGCTATTATTTAACACAGTCAAAAAAGTGTTGTTTTTTTAAAATCTACACTACTGTTACACCAGATATGAGTTGCACTAGGGTGACACTGTGCCCTGGCAGGCAGGCACTGAAACGCACACATGTGAAGGAAACTGACTGCTATTATTTAACACAGTCAAAAAAGTGTTGTTTTTTTTAAATCTACACTACTGTTACACCTGATATGAGTTGCACTGGGGTGACACTGTGCCCTGGCAGGCACTGAAACGCACACATGTGAAGGAAACTGACTGCTATTATTTAACACAGTCAAAAAAGTGTTTTTTTTTTTTAAATGTACACTACTGTTACACCAGATATGAGTTGCACTGGGGTGACACTGTGCCCTGGCAGGCAGGCACTGAAACACACACGTGTGAAGGAAACTGACTGCTATTATTTAACACAGTCAAAAAAGTGTTTTTTTTTAAAATCTACACTACTGTTACACCAGATATGAGTTGCACTGGGGTGACACTGTGCCCTGGCAGGCAGGCACTGAAACGCACACGTGTGAAGGAAACTGACTGCTATTATTTAACACAGTCAAAAAAGTGTTGTTTTTTTTTTAAATCTAGACTACTGTTACACCAGATATGAGTTGCACTGGGGTGACACTGTGCCCTGGCAGGCAGGCACTGAAACACACACGTGTGAAGGAAACTGACTGCTATTATTTAACACAGTCAAAAAAGTGTTGTTTTTTTTAAAATCTACACTACTGTTACACCAGATATGAGTTGCACTGGGGTGACACTGTGCCCTGGCAGGCAGGCACTGAAACGCACACGTGTGAAGGAAACTGACTGCTATTATTTAACACAGTCAAAAAAGTTTTTTTGTTTTTTTTTAAATCTAGACTACTGTTACACCAGATATGAGTTGCACTGGGGTGACACTGTGCCCTGGCAGGCAGGCAGGCAGGCACTGAAACGCACACATGTGAAGGAAACTGACTGCTATTATTTAACACAGTCAAAAAAGTGTTGTTTTTTTTAAAATCTACACTACTGTTACACCTGATATGAGTTGCACTGGGGTGACACTGTGCCCTGGCAGGCACTGAAACGCACACGTGTGAAGGAAACTGACTGCTATTATTTAACACAGTCAAAAAAGTGTTGGTTTTTTTTAAATGTACACTACTGTTACACCAGATATGAGTTGCACTGGGGTGACACTGTGCCCTGGCAGGCAGGCACTGAAACACACACGTGTGAAGGAAACTGACTGCTATTATTTAACACAGTCAAAAAAGTGTTTTTTTTTTAAATCTACACTACTGTTACACCAGATATGAGTTGCACTGGGGTGACACTGTGCCCTGGCAGGCAGGCACTGAAACACACACGTGTGAAGGAAACTGACTGCTATTATTTAACACAGTCAAAAAAGTGTTTTTTTTTTTTAAATCTAGACTACTGTTACACCAGATATGAGTTGCACTGGGGTGACACTGTGCCCTGGCAGGCAGGCACTGAAACGCACACGTGTGAAGGAAACTGACTGCTCTTATTTAACACAGTCAAAAAAGTGTTATTTTTTTTTAAATCTACACTACTGTTACACCAGATATGAGTTGCACTGGGGTGACACTGTGCCCTGGCAGGCAGGCACTGAAACGCACACGTGTGAAGGAAACTGACTGCTATTATTTAACACAGTCAAAAAAGTGTTATTTTTTTTTAAATCTACACTACTGTTACACCAGATATGAGTTGCACTGGGGTGACACTGTGCCCTGGCAGGCAGGCACTGAAACGCACACGTGTGAAGGAAACTGACTGCTATTATTTAACACAGTCAAAAAAGTGTTGTTTTTTTAAATCTACACTACTGTTATACCAGATATGAGTGGTGGCACTGGGCAAGTGGGCACAGTATACGCTGTGAGCCTGACACACACGCTGGCAGACAGGCAACTGCAATTAGATTACACAGGAAAAAAAAAAAAAAAGCAGACTGATGTTGTAGCCCTAGAAAAGCGCTTTTTGGGGTGCTGTCCTTACAGCAGAGATCAGATGAGTCCTTCAGGACTGTAGTAGACACTGAATACACTAGCCTAGCTATCGATTTCCCTATTAAATCAGGAGCAGCTACATTTTCCCTCCTCTCACTAAGAATGCAGCTTCCGAATGAATCTAAAATGGATGCTGTCCATGAGGTAGGACGGTCTGGGAGGGAGGGTCTGCTGCTGATTGGCTGGAATGTGTCTGCTGACTGTGAGGTACAGGGTCAAAGTATTACTCAGTGATGACGAATAGGGGGCGGATCGAACATCGCATATGTTCGCCCGCTGAGGCGAACGCGAACATGCTATGTTCGCCGGGAACTATTCGCCGGCGAACTATTCGCAACATCACTAGTTACTGGTCATCAGTAGAACATACAGGGAGTGCAGAATTATTAGGCAAGTTGTATTTTTGAGGATTAATTTTATTATTGAACAACAACCATGTTCTCAATGAACCCAAAAAACTCATTAATATCAAAGCTGAATAGTTTTGGAAGTAGTTTTTAGTTTGTTTTTAGTTATAGCTATTTTAGGGGGATATCTGTCTGTGCAGGTGACTATTACTGTGCATAATTATTAGGCAACTTAACAAAAACAAATATATATCCATTTCAATTATTTATTTTTACCAGTGAAACCAATATAACATCTCAACATTCACAAATATACATTTCTGACATTCAAAAACAAAACAAAAACAAATCAGTGACCAATATAGCCACCTTTCTTTGCAAGGACACTCAAAAGCCTGCCATCCATGGATTCTGTCAGTGTTTTGATCTGTTCACCATCAACATTGCGTGCAGCAGCAACCACAGCCTCCCAGACACTTTTCAGAGAGGTGTACTGTTTTCCCTCCTTGTAAATCTCACATTTGATGATGGACCACAGGTTCTCAATGGGGTTCAGATCAGGTGAACAAGGAGGCCATGTCATTAGATTTTCTTCTTTTATACCCTTTCTTGCCAGCCACGCTGTGGAGTACTTGGACGCGTGTGATGGAGCATTGTCCTGCATGAAAATCATGTTTTTCTTGAAGGATGCAGACTTCTTCCTGTACCACTGCTTGAAGAAGGTGTCTTCCAGAAACTGGCAGTAGGACTGGGAGTTGAGCTTGACTTCATCCTCAACCAGAAAAGGCCCCACAAGCTCATCTTTGATGATACCAGCCCAAACCAGTACTCCACCTCCACCTTGCTGGCGTCTGAGTCGGACTGGAGCTCTCTGCCCTTTACCAATCCAGCCACGGGCCCATCCATCTGGCCCATCAAGACTCACTCTCATTTCATCAGTCCATAAAACCTTAGAATAATCAGTCTTGAGATATTTCTTGGCCCAGTCTTGACGTTTCAGCTTGTGTGTCTTGTTCAGTGGTGGTCGTCTTTCAGCCTTTCTTACCTTGGCTATGTCTCTGAGTATTGCACACCTTGTGCTTTTGGGCACTCCAGTAATGTTGCAGCTCTGAAATATGGCCAAACTGGTGGCAAGTGGCATCTTGGCAGCTGCACGCTTGACTTTTCTCAGTTCATGGGCAGTTATTTTGCGCCTTGGTTTTTCCACATGCTTCTTGCGACCCTGTTGACTATTTTGAATGAAACACTTGATTGTTCGATGATCACGCTTCAGAAGCTTTGCAATTTTAAGAGTGCTGCATCCCTCTGCAAGATATCTCACTATTTTTGACTTTTCTGAGCCTGTCAAGTCCTTCTTTTGACCCATTTTGCCAAAGGAAAGGAAGTTGCCTAATAATTATGCACACCTGATATAGGGTGTTGATGTCATTAGACCACACCCCTTCTCATTACAGAAATGCACATAACCTAATATGCTTAATTGGTAGTAGGCTTTCGAGCCTATACAGCTTGGAGTAAGACAACATGCATAAAGAGGATGATGTGGTCAAAATACTCATTTGCCTAATAATTCTGCACTCCCTGTAAGTGAATGTGTCCTAAATCACACAGCACCTAGAATGTTATTCACTGACTACAAAGTATCATGAACAAATATGTGAACCAGGTTTCAGAGATTACATGAAAAAATAAACATTTGTTTTTATAGAGTGCAGATACTGTATATCTACAAAGTATCATGACCATATTTTGTTTTTTATCTCATGTATTATTACTACACTCTAGCTAATCAACACTGTTTCAGAAAGGGCTACATTGATATCTATTTTAAGATGTCTTACTGGCCTAGACAGGGCTGAGTTGTTTCTTATTTCTTTTTTTCAATATAGGGTTACCAACAGACCGCTGACTGTATAAAATGGCCAATGACCTAAGAGAGCCATAACAACAGTTCTAGCACTAGTAAAGTTTAAGTTTAGGCTAGGGATAGAAGAATGTTAGAATTCTGACAATTTAATGCTAAAAACAATTTTCCCTTTGATATTCGTTCTTTCATTCAAATATGTCTATAGTCAAATGTTAGCATTAATTAAGTATGGCCCCCATTTATCACAGAGGAACAAGGTTCCCAACTAGAGAACCTGTCCATCCTTAATTGTGGCAAGCGGGCAGTGTATGCTGCATGCCGGCTGCTCACATTTAACAATGCACAGTGAAATACTGGTCTGCTCTCACATGACCAATCGCGTGAGAGCACGTTATATCCTTATCATTCAATTTGAAAGAAGGAGTTAAGATTGCTTTAACTCTGCCACCTCTGCGATGCTGGAGAGTTTAAGAAGACAGATTACCACAGCTTCTAAACTTTCTGCAAACAGGTAAGGGCTCTATGGGAACTAAATTTGAATATTTATATTCAAATATATAAATGTTATATTTGACAAACAGAATTTTAAAATGATTTTTTTTTAAAAAAGTTGAGTGTTCAACAAACATTTTACATTCCTTTTGAATGAACAAATACAGGCAACATTTTTCATTTTAATGACTTTGCCAAAACATTCACCCATCCCTTTTACAGTCATCTGTCCCTATCCATAACTTTTGTGAAAATATGAAAACAATGTATGCAAAATGAAAACAATGTAGCTCCTAAGGCTATCAAAAAAACCCAGGATTGATTTAAACCAGCTGAAGGTTGTTTCATTCTGTTGATGTAGCAATTTCCTAATATACTTATTTTTTATTTTATTTTTTAGTAATCACGGGTTAGAATTATAACACAAATAAAAGTTAGAAGCTAGCATGTTTGTTAGTGGAGAGAGCCCAAGTATAGAAACAACCAGAACAAAGAACAGTATAAATACACAGGGGCCTATTTAACAAAGGTCTGTCGGACCTGATCCGACAGTGCGGATCAGGTCCGACAGACCTCGCTGAATGCGGAGAGCAATACACTCTCCGTATTCAGCATTGCACCAGCAGCTCTTGTGAGCTGCTGGTGCAACGCCATCCCCTGCAAATTCGCGGCCAATCGGCCACCAGCAGGGGGTGTCAATCAACCTGATCGTACTCGATCGGGTTGAATTGCGGCAATGTCTGTCCGCCTGCTCAGAGCAGGTGGACAATTTATGGAGCAGCGGTATTTAGACCGCTGCTTCATAACTGGTGTTTCTGGTGAGTCTGAATGCTCGCCAGAAACACAGGCCCTCAAGCACCATCTGGAGCTTGATAAATGGGCCCCATAGTATCAGAAGAAGTAAGAAAACAATCACGGCCCAACAGGCAGAGCAGGCAACAGAAATTCAAGGTCCAGAGACAAAACCTAAAAAGGTAAAAAAAAATACCAGGTTGTCAGGGATAATCAGCACTAGCAACTTTGTGAAGCTCTGTAACAACTAAACATAGATTGAAATTCCAACAGCAGGTTACTGTCCAGCACTCTGTTTTTGAGGTTATTTATCCGTGCAGGCTGCAAGGGTCCATACCAAAAAACCCAAAAATAAGTAGAAAGTTCAAGCTGCAGCAGCACTGAATAAAAAGATTTTTATTTTTGCCAAAAAGTTAATACAACGTTTCGGACCAACTGTCCTTAATCATGTATAAAATCACACTGACACATACAGGCTTAAAATACCCTTAACCCCTCCCGTTCAATTACAATACACACCTGTGATAATCTATCTACATCAGTTAACTCCACCTAGTGTTCACACACCTCTTTTCTTAGAGGTTCTCATATAACTTCACAGTTGATTTATCATTGTGTGTACACAACATAGACATTCTAAATCAAAGATACCTATACTTTTTGTTAGCTCTAAGAATTTTTTAGACCTTTTTTAAGCCTTTACCTCTTATATTAAAGGGACAGTAATCAGAAAATACTCCAATCCATTTCTCTATTCATACCTCCTGGCCACATAGTACCTAATGTATAGATCCAAAACAATTCTTTTTGCTGAAGTTTTTTCTCTCTGTTGCCCCCCCCTCCTGGGTTTCTCTACATGATCTATAATCTGAAATCTAATTTGACTCAGACTATGCCCAGCTGTCAAAAAATGGTGAGCCACAGGTGCATCTACATCTCCTGTTCTTATGCTACTCTTGTGTTGGTTCAACCTCTCGCGCACCTTACGGGTGGTCTCTCCTACATAGCCCCACCCACATGGGCATTTGATTAGATACACAGCATATTCTGTGTTACAGGTGAAATAACCTCTAATCAAAAATTTCTTGCCTGTACGTGGGTGGCAAAATGTAGAGCCCCGCACCATATTGTTACAGTTAGTACAATTTAGGCAGGGAAAGCAACCATTGTTTTTTTTGTCAATATACCTCTGCACTTTCATTTTACCAGGTCCTATATCTGCCCTAACAAGGGTATCCTTAAGATTTTTACCCCTCCTCTATGCAGGCATTGGCGGTACTTGAAATTCCTTCACTTTAGGGTTACATTCACTTAGTACACTCCAGTGCTTTCTTATAATCCCTTGTATTTTATCACTAAGGGGAGAAAAATTACTCACAAATACCATTCTATCTGTTTGGTCCTTTTCTTTATTATTTTGTTGTTCTAACAACTTAGCCCTCGGAATGTCCAGAGCGCTATTTATGCCCTCCTGTATCATTTTAGATGGATAGCCTCTCTTTGTGAATGCATTCCCTATCTCACTAAGTCTCTCCAGTGCCAGACTCTCGTCTGATACTATGCGTCTTACACGCAGAAACTGGCTCTTTGGTAGAGATCTAGTGAGAGTGGGAGGATGTGCACTACTGTAGTGTAATAGATTGTTACAATCTGTTTCCTTTCTATACAGATCTACTGACAATGCAGTCCCAGACTTATAAACTTTGGTATCTAGAAAGTTAATGCTTTCTTCACTATGGACAAGTTTAAATTTAATATTAAGGGTAGCGCTATTCAAATCCTTAAAGAACTGTTCCAGGGTCCCAATGTCGCCCAACCACACACCGAACACATCATCTATATAGCGCCACCATGTGGCGCCATATAGAATAAATAAAGGGTGGCTGTACACCACATGCTCTTCAAACACATTCATGAAAATGTTCGCGTATGTGGGAGCGACATTGGAACCCATGGCCGTGCCCTGAAGTTGCAGAAAATAGTCATCTTGGAATAGGAAGTAATTACACCGCAGTACAATACCTAGCAGTTCAACAATAAAATTTCTCTGCATCTCACTTATCTCTGTGCTATTGCTCAGTATTCTATTTACTGCTCCAATTCCTGCTTCATGTGTAATGGATGTGTACAAACTTACTACATCCATACTATACAGAATACCTTTTCCCTCACTTAGATCAAGACTATGTATTTTCTTCAAAAAATCACCTGTATCTCTTATGTAGGAGTTAGATCCCACAAAAGGTGCTAAATCTTAAATAACCCCCTGTACCTGAACACAGTGTTATCTTTATGGCCCACGTGTACTTTCTGTCTCTTTGTGTTGAAAAGAGATTTAAAAAGCATGTGATAAGAGGCAGCCCTCAAAGGCTTAGAAATTAGCATATGAGCCTACCTAGGTTTAGTTTAAACTAAGAATACCAAGAGAAAAAAGCAAATTTATTGATAAAAGTAAATTGGAAAGTCAATTAAAATTAAAAGTCCTATCTGAATAATGAAAGTTTAATTTATATTTGACTGTCCCTTTAAAACCACTAGAAGTACATTTTTTAAACTTGGAAATTCACACTTGTATTATTATTATTAGTACAAAGTTTGCGTTCACACGTTCGCAAAGTCACGGTAACAAAGAGACTTTGAGAAGTCGCTAACGCAACATTGCAATCCCCCATAGTCTTTAATGGAGCCAAAAAATTTTAAAAAACATCCACAAGTCACGTAAACATGATCACAGTTATTTAAAAGTGCATTATAAGAAGGCATTATTGCATCCAATGTTCTGCACATAGCAGAATATGATCTATTTATTCATAAAGAGATATTTAAATATATATCTGATGGATATTTGCACAAATATATATATATTTATATTCAGAGAGAAGGTACTCACCGGGTTTAATAAAGGGAATTATTTTATTCCTATTCCTTTCCTATAAAATAATTCCCTTTGTTAAACCTGGTGAGTGCCTTCTCTCTCTCTGAATATCGTGGATTTCTTTGACGTGCACCCCGGTGGTATATGGTTACCATGAGTACTAGGCTATACTGTATATATATATATATATATATATATATATATATATATATATATATATATAAATATTGAAGTTGGTGGATGGAAAAAATTGCGATATTAGAGTGTAACAAGTGTAAATATATGGTATTGGGAATACTCAATTACCAACTCACATAAGGACTATTAAAGTCCTGGTGCAGACCCTTATAATATTATATACTATCTAAGAAGAGAAAGAAAAATGGCACATAGTAGTGTCATTAAAAAAGGACAGGGATTTCAGCACTCTTTTACAAAATACTAAGACACTTGTTACGTGATAAAATATCAATATTTTATATAGCAGTTAAACATCCACCCCCACAGGGGTTTGAGCCGTCACACAGCGCAAAATAAAATAAAGAAATAACAAAATTATACCATAACCTCAAACATATAACACAAAAGTAAATATGATACCTCATTTGAGGACATCCAAACACAAAATAAATAAATAATAGGACCGGCCTTATGACAATCCACCCTATACGGTGTAAAACAGCGTAGGCTGTTAGTAAATAAGTAACCAGAATATAAGTATGTAAGTGAGAAATTTGTTCCTCAAGAAAATGTTCAGACCATATTAGTTTTAGTGTAAACTGAACTTATAAAAGTCATGTGTAACAAATCTCACTTGCCACATCATTTCAAAATATATACTGGAATGTTAACGGAACTTGTAGCAAAGCAACATACAAAACATTCAATAATGCATGAATACAAGTTTGCAAGAGCGGTTATAACAAGTAGCATGTCTGTGTTGGTTATTGCAACATTGTTAAATCCAAGTTCAGTCTGTATTTTGAGCAGGTGAAGCGTATTGCAAAGCAGTCTTTTGTTAATATGCACATATGCAGATGGCAACAGTAGTTGTTGGAAAACTGTAAAGCAGGTAGAGCAGGTAAAGTAAGTGCTTCAAGGCTGGTGTAATAAGCAAGCAATATTAGTGAAAGTTAGTCAGCCATTTTTCGGACTGGTTCAGACAGTCAACACAGCCTCCGTGGGCAGCGTATGAGAAAGTTAGACACAGGTGTAATACATACTGATAATATGCATACCTGGTTTCACGCAAATAAGTTGTTTTCTTGCATGCACTAACTTCACTTTCGCTAAAGCATAGTTCATATGTATAGAGCCATATAGCACTTCTCAACAGCATACGATATTACCATACTTCAGAGTAGCTCAATATTCTCTATTCCATCTTGAGAGACTGTTTGGAAATCATCCGCTCGATATAGCAACCGCTCCGTTCCGTGTCAAACAAACACCGGCAGTGTGGATGTCACATGGGCCAATCAGCTAGCCAACACGTGTTTCACCCCTCGTGATCAGGAACAACGGGCTTCCTCAGGGCTTAGTTAGTGAGCATGAATTCACAGGCTTTAAAGCCAAATATAAACACGCCCCCAGGTACAGGTGAAATAACAGCAAGTATAATTCAAATACAATTCTTAAACGGCTATAGTGTTTTAAGTAGAAAGTAACATTTATAATGTAATTACTAAATATACAAAATAAACAATTCTTTATAATATTAAAATATATATGAAGCTTATGAAAATTTGGTCAGTTTTTCAAAATGAAAAAGGCTTATAAAAAGCTTGCCATATCTAGCCTTTCATTCATACATATATACAGTATATACATGATCATATATAGGTATAGATATATCTATACTATAATCACGTTTGTAACGCGTCCGTCGGCATCACCAGTTGCGCACGCATCCTCAAAGTAATGTTGGCTGCGCGAGGCAGACAAAAGAATTCACCTGGATGCAGTGAAGCTGCATCCCGATGGATTTCGAAAATGGCGGTGTATTCTTTCACCACCCGGCCATTTTCGGAATCCACTGGATGTACCGAAGGCAAATGGAGCATGACAAAAAAATAACCTAACCACCCGCAATAAGTATTAAAAAAAAAAAAATGAACTGCCCGCAATAAGTATTTAAAAAAAAACTAACCCCCCGCAATAAGTCTAAAAAAAAAACTATTCAGAAGAAAAAAACAACAAACTATAAAAAAATTAACCCCTAAATCCGCCATTCCCCCACATTGCAAATTAAATAATCAATTTATTAACCCCTAAACCGCCATCCACCAATAACGTAATAAACTTTATTAACATATTACCCATATTCTGCCAACCCCCCACAACGCATTAAACCTAATTTACCCATTAACTCCTAAACCGCCAACCACCACAATGCAAATAACAAATTTAATGACTAAGCCCCCTAACCTAACACCCCCTAACCCCTTAAAAGGACACTGAACCTAAATGTTTTCTTTTGTGATTCAGATAGAACATGCAATTTTAAGCAACTTTCTAATATACTTCTATTATCAAATTGTCTTCATTCTTTTGGTAGCTTTATTTCAAAAGCAAGAATGTAAGATGCCGGCCCATTTTTGGTGCACAAACTGGGTTTTTCTTGCTGATTGGTGGATAAATTCACCCACCAATAAACAAGTTCAGAACCAAAAATTGTCTGGCTCCTTAGCTTAGAAGCCATCTTTTTCAAATAAAGATTGCAAGATTACGAAGAAAAATTGATAATAGGAGTAAATAAGAAAATTGCTTAAAATTGCATGCTCTATCTGAATCACAATTTGGGCTCAGTGTCAACGGCAGTGGTCCTCGGCAATCAGTTTGGGGTACATTGCATTCCTATTGGCTGAAATTTTGAAATCAGCCAATAGGATTAGAGCTACTGAAATCCTATTGGTTTTTCAAATCATCCTATTCGCTGATTTCAAAATTTTCAGCCAATAGGAATGCAAGGTACCCCAATAAATATGGGGTACCTTGCCTTCAATCTTCAGTGTGTGACAGACGATCGTATGAAGAGGAGCCTCCACGCCACCGAGGACCACTGCCGAGGACCACCGCTGAGGATTGCCACATCTGGGAACACCACTAGACACCTGCGCTCTGCGACACGCCGCCTTCGCTTTGGATGAAGATAGAAGATGAAGGACCCGCCTGGAAGAAGACCTTCTCCGCCGGACTTCAGGAACCGTGAGTACCTATTTAGGGTTTTAGTGCTATGTTTTGGGTTTTTTTAGATTAGGGTTTTTTTGGCAATTGAAAAAGAGCTGAATGCCCTTTTGAGGGCAGTGAAAAAGAGCTGAATGCCCTTTTAAGGAAAGCCCATACAAATGGGTAGTTTAGGTTTTTTTAGTGTTATTTTCTTTTATTTTGGGTAATTTTAGATTAATTTAATGTAATCTTAGTTTTTTTTGTTTTGTTTTTAAAGTACTGTTAGGATTTTTTATTTTAATTGTAACATAGTATTTTAATATTTTATGTAATTAAAGGGACTAATTTATGGGATTAGTCATTAAATTAGATATTTGCGTTGTGGGAGTTGGCGTATTAGGAGTTAATAGGTAAATTAGGTTTAAAGCGTTATGGGGGGTTGGCAGATTAGGGGTAATATACTAACACTAAAGCCCCAAATAGGTACTCACGGTTCCTGAAGTCTGGGGGAGAAGGTCTTCTTCAAGGCGGGTCCTTCATCTTCTATCTTCATCCACAGTGAAGGTGTCGCGGTGCGGAGTGGTGTTCACAGATGTGGCAATCCTCGGCAGCGGTCCTGGGTCGTGGCGGTCCTCGCGGCGTGGAGGCTCCTCTTCATGCGATCATCTGGCACACACTGAAGATTGAATGCAAGCTACCCTATATTTATTGGGGTACCTTGCATTCCTATTGGCTGAAATTTTTGAAATCAGCCAAAAGGATGAGAGCTACTGAAATCTTATTGGCTGATTTTAACAGCCAATAGGATTTCAGTAGCTCTAATCCTATTGGCTGATTTAAACATTTCAGCCAATAGGAATGCAAGGTACCCCAAATTGATTGCGGTACCTTGCATTCAATCTTTAGTCTACGACAAACATTGGATAAAGAGGAGCCTCCATGCCGCCGAGCAATGCTGCCGCCGCCGCTAGGGTCCGCCCCCAAGGACTGCCAAGGATCCAGGCATCGGGATCTTTTCTGTCATTGTACTTTTTTTTTTGTAAATTTAGCTTGGGGGTTTGTATTTTTTCAACATACAAACCCCCAAGCTAAATTTAAAAAAATAAAAAAGTACAATGAAAGAAAAGATCCCGCTCACTACCGCTCACTTTTTTGGCCAGACTTGGCAATACCACAAATCCACTTACGTAAATTGCGTATCCTCTTTTTTTAATGGGACTTGCATAGCGCCGATATTATGAGTCTGTCAAAAAGTGAGCGGTAGACCCTCTTCTGTCAAGACTGGTACCGCATTTTAAAGTCAGTAGTTAAGAGTTTTACACTACAAAGCCGTAGCATAAAACTCTTAACTAAAGTGCTAAAAAGTACACAAACACCCATAAACTACCTATTAACCCCTAAGTTGAGGCCCTCCCACATCGCAAACACTAAAAGAAAAATTTTAACCCCTAATCTGCAGAACCGGACATCGCCGCCACTATAATAAATATATTAACCCGTAAACCGCCACACTCCCGCCTTGCAGACACTAGTTAAATATTATTAACCCCAAATCTGCCGTCCTTGACATCGCCACCACCTACCTACATTTATTAACCCCTAATCTGCCACCCCCAACGTTGCTGCCACTATATTAGTTATTAACCCCTAAATCTAAGTCTAAGTCTGACCCTAACTCCCCCTAACTTAAATATAATTAAAAGAAATCGAACTAAAAATTCCTATCATTAACTAAATTATTCCTATTTAAAACTAAATACTTACCTGTAAAATAAACCCTAAGCTAGCTACAATATAACTAATAGTTACATTGTATCTATCTTAGGGTTCATTTTTTTTTTACAGGCAAATTTGTATTTATTTTAACTAGGCAGAATAGTTATTAAATACTTATTAACTATTTAATAACTACCTAGCTAAAATAAATACAAACGTACCTTTAAAATAAAACCTAACCTAAGTTACAATTACACCTAACACTACACTATAATTAAATAAATTAACTAAATCAAATACAATTAAATACATTACATACAATTAGCTAAATTAAATTAAATTAGCTAAAGTACAAAAAAAACCAATAAATTACAGAAAATAATAAAAAATTACAGATATTTAAACTAGTTACACCTAATCTAAGAGCCCTATTAAAATAATAAAAAAAAACAAAATAAAAAAAACCCTAGCCTAAACTACCAATAGCCCTTAAAAGGGCCTTTTGTGGGGCATTGCCCCAAAGTAATCATCTCTTTTACCTGTAAAAAAAATACAAACATCCCCCCCAACAGTAAAACCCACCACCCACACAACCAGCCCCCCAAATAAAACCCTAACTAAAAACCTAAGCTCCCCATTGACCTGAAAAGGGCAGTTAGCTTTTTTGCCACCCAAAGTCCCTAACCTTAAAAATAAAACCCACACAATACACCCTTAAAAAAACCTAACACTAACCCCCTGAAGATCGACTTACCGGGAGACGTCTTCATCCAAGCCGGGCAGAAGTGGTCCTCCAGACGGGCATAAGTCTTCATCCAGATGGCATCTTCTATCTTCATCCATCCGGTGCGGAGTGGGTCCATCTTCAAGACATCCAACGCGGAGCATCCTCTTCTGGCGACGACTAACACAGAATGAAGGTACCTTTAAGTGACATCATCCAAGATGGCGTCCCTTAGATTCCGATTGGCTGATAGCCAATCGGAATTAAGGTAGAAAAAATCCTATTGGCTGATGTAATCAGCCAATAGGATTGAACTTCAATCCTATTGGCTGATCCAATCAGCCTATAGAATGCGAGCTCAATCCTATTGGCTGATTGTATCAGCCAATAGGATTTTTTCTACCTTAATTCCGATTGGCTATCAGCCAATCGGAATCTAAGGGATGCCATCTTGGTACCTTCATTCTGTGTTAGTCGTCGCCAGAAGAGGATGCTCCACGTCGCATGTCTTGAAGATGGACCCGCTCCGCGCCGGATGGATGAAGATAGAAGATGCCAACTGGATGAAGACTTCTGCCAGTCTGGAGGACAACTTCTGCCTGGCTTGGATGAAGACTTCTGCCCGTCTGGAGGACCACTTTGCCCGGCTTGGATGAAGACTTCTCCCGGTAAGTCGATCTTCAGGGGGTTAGTGTTAGGTTTTTTTAAGGGTGTATTGTTTGGGTTTTATTTTTTAGATTAGGGTTTGGGCGGCAAAAGAGCTAACTGCCCTTTTAAGGGCAATGCCCATCCAAATGCCCTTTTCAGGGCAATGGGGATCTTAGGTTTTTTTAGTTAGGTTTTTATATGGGAGGTTGGTTGTGTGTGTGGTGGATTTTACTGTTCACTGGGGTTGTTTGTATTTTTTTTTTACAGGTAAAAGAGCTGATTACTTTGGGGCAATGCCTCGCAAAAGGCCCTTTTAAGGGCTATTGGTAGTTTAGTTTAGGCTAGTGTTTTTTTTTATTTTGGGGGGGGCTTTTTTATTTTAATAGGGCTATTAGATTAGGTGTAATTAGTTTAAATATCTGT
The DNA here is from genome assembly GCF_027579735.1 of Bombina bombina. Lineage (NCBI taxonomy): Eukaryota > Metazoa > Chordata > Amphibia > Anura > Bombinatoridae > Bombina > Bombina bombina. The sequence goes on along the minus strand of NC_069499.1, from coordinate 1,083,479,927 downwards.
AATTTGTTTATTATTTTCTGTAATTTAGTGTTTTGTTTTTTTTGTACTTTAGGTAATTTAATTTAATTTAGCTAATTGTATGTAATTTATTTAATTGTATTTAATTTAGTTAATTTATTTAATTATAGTGTAGTGTTAGGTGTAATTGTAACTTAGGTTAGGTTTTATTTTACAGGTACTTTTGTATTTATTTTAGCTAGGTAGTTATTAAATAGTTAATAAGTATTTAATAACTATTCTAGCTTGTTTAAATAAATACAAACTTGCATGTAAAATAAAAATAAACCCTAAGCTAGATACAATGTAACTATTAGTTATATTGTAGCTATTTTAGGATTTATTTTATAGGTAAGTATTTAGTTTTAAATAAGAATTATTTAGGTAATGATAGTAATTTTTATTTAAATTTATTGTAATTATATTTAAGTTAGTGGGTGTTAGGTTTAGGGTTAGACTTAGGTTTAGGGGTTAATAACTTTAATATAGTGGTGGCGACATTGGGGGTGGCAGATTAGGGGTTAATAAGTGTAGGTAGGTGGCGGCAACATTGGGGGCAGCAGATTAGGGGTTAATAAATATAATGTAGGTGTCGGTGATGTTGGGGGCAGCAGATTAGCGGTTCATAAGTATAATGTAGGTGGCGGCGGTGTCCGGAGCAGCAGATTAGGAGTTAATAATATAATGTAGGTGTCGGCTATGTCGGGGGCGGAAGATTAGGGGTTAATAAGTGTAAGATTAGGGGTGTTTAGACTCGGGGTTCATGTTAGGGTGTTAGGTTTAGATATAAATTTTATTTCCCTGTAGGAATCAATGGGGCTGCATTAGTGAGTTATACACTGCTTTTTTGCAGGTGCTAGACTTTTTTTCAGCCGGCTTTCCCCGTTGATTCCTATGGGGAAATCGTGCACATTACAGCAGCTCACCACTGATTTAAGCAGCGTTGGTATTGAAGTGAGATTTGGAGCAAAATTTTGCTCAATGCTCACTTCTTGCCTTTTTAACGACGGGTTTCTGAAAACTCGTAATACCAGCGCTGTAGGTAAGTGAGCGGTGAGGGAAAACTGCTCGTTATCCCCGCACAGCCTCTAACGCAAAACTCGTAATATAGGTGATAGTTTTTATAAATGCATGTAATTCTAATATTTATAATTATTTGCTATATTCACAATCAGGAATAGTACATTTTAAAATGAATTCCCAAAAATAAATAGTTCACTCACAGAATCAAAATCAATTTTAGTAAGATTTAGGATGTTTCCTTTTTGTTGACGATAAGGGAGATTTTATATTTTGTTATTAGACCAGCAAAAAGTAGCCATTTTTAAGCACCTGCCAAAAGCAATATCCATTCTTAAGGGAATTGTCCTGCATCAAATTTTTCAATGATGACTGAGGCCCTGGCCTGATATTTAAAAACTTTCTTCTTACGTGAGATATTCTAAAATGATCCTCCAGCACTGCGAGATACCTAGTGAAATTTTCAAAAGGCAGATTTTGCTTTACTTCTCCAAGGGGCTTTCCCTGCATTTCTGTATGTTAAGAAGAGACAAGCCCAGTGCAATATGACACTGCATGACATGTCAGTACTGCTGCATTTACACTTTGTGCTTTTTATTTTACATCACTTTACACTTACATTTAAAGTTTGCTATTTCTATTTTTTATTTTATTTTGTATACAGCAGTGTATTTAGGATTGTTATTTTACGAATTATGATTATGCCTTTTACAGTTTCTATGTAACTTTAACAAATTGTGTTCATACTATGGGGCCTATCTATCAAGCTCCAAATGGAGCTTGAGGTCCCGTGTCCCGTGCTTGAGGTCCCGTGTTTCTGGCGAGCCTGCAGGCTCGCCAGAAACACCAGTTATGAAGCAGCGGTCTAAAGACCGCTGCTCCATAACCCTGTCCACCTTCTCTGATGAGGCGGACAGGAATCACCGGAATTCAACCCGATCGAGTATGATTGGGTTGATTGACACCCCCTGCTGGCGGCTGATTGGTTGCGAATCTGCAGGGGGTGGCGTTGCACCAGCAGCTCACAAGAGCTGCTGGTGCAATGCTGAATACGGAGAGCGTATTGCTCTCCGCATTGTCCGACAGACATTTCATAAATAGGCCTCTATATAAATTATATTATAGAGATTATAGTGGTAACTTCACAGGGGAAAAACTCACTGAAAAGGGGAGGAACCTGGAAATCTCAGAGAAGAGAGATGCCTTCCATAGAAAGTAATGAAGCTCTCTAGAATACAAAATTTTACATGGGAGAGAGAAGGTAACTGGAGAACTGCAGGCTGATATAAAGTTTCCGTTTGCATCAATTCCAAATTAAACTAAAATGTTTCCACTACAATTTAACTTGTCGTTGTCTATATTTTAGTATATATTACTTTTCTGTTAGTTAAAATAAGTGTTTTGTGAATTTTGAGCAAATTTCACCTGCATACAGCAAGTGAGACAAATCAATGAGACCGACTTGTTTAAAGTGCTTAGAAAATTTCACAAGACATGTGAGAGAGTTTCAGACATACCATGGGAACTCCCCTGTCCCTTTAAACTCTCTGAAACTGTCATTGTGCAATGTAAAAGATACACAAAAATATACAAAGTATGATCCTAAGTTAAACACAGTAACACAGAAACTTTCAAAGCATAATTCAGAATGTGTTAAAATACAAATGATAAAGTGCAAAGCTTAAATGCTATAATACTGAAAGGACCCAATATGAAATGTATAGTGATATAAAATACAATGCACAATGTCTAAGTTTAACAAAACTTTCATATTATGCAGTGCTATATTTCACTGGGTTTGTCTCTGCTTCACATACATAAATGAGAGAGATCTCGCATTGCTGGAGTTCCACCCTTTTTCTTTTGGAAATTCAGTGAGTTCAGCCTTTGTGAAGTCTGAACTAAATTTTCTCTCCAAGCTGGAGAAACTTTGAATATAAGGGTCTTAGTGATTCTCTGAAAAAGCTGCAAAGATTCTTGTACATGTTGAAAACTATTTATACTTTTACTGAATAAAAAGGCTTTACTGAATTAAATTACTTTTGTGTTTCCTCCTTTAAAATCCAAAGCTGAAAAGAACCAACATAGCCATTACAATGATTTCTGCTGACATGAGGTTTTCTAATATTTGCAATCTATTGTCACCACAGAATTCTCATTGTGATTGCTGTCTGTAAAGAATTGCCCCTTTAAAGTTTTAGCTGAATCAATCCATCTCAAGTGGTCCAATAATTGTCAAGTTGGTTGCTTTACAATTTTTTGAACGATTACCTCTATGTATTTTATTGGTCACAATTTTAAAAAACAATCGGCTAGATTACGAGTTGTGCGTTAGGGTAAAAAAGCAGCGTTAAGATGTCCTAACGCTGCTTTTTTACACCTGCTGGTATTACGAGTCTTGAAGGTTTAGGGTCATCGCACACTTCTTTGGCCTTACCACAAAACGACTTACATAAACTTCGTAAAGTCTTTTTTCTATGGGACTTCCATAGCACCGGTATTACGAGTCTGTCCTGGGAGGCCAAACAGTGAGCGTTACACCCTACCCTGTCAAGATCCCTAACGCATTTTAAAGTCAGTAGTTAAGAGTTTTATGGTACAACGCCGTAACATAAAACTCATAACTAAAGTGCTAAAAAGTACACTAAACCCATAAACTACCTATTAACCCCTAAACCAAGGCCTTCCCGCATCGCAAACAGTAAAATAAAAATTTTAACCCCTAATCTGCCGCTCCGGACACCGCCGCCACCTACATTATATTAATGAACCCCTAATCTGCTGCCCCCAACGTCGCCAACACCTACATTATATTTATTGACCCCTAATATGCCACCTCTAATGTCGCTGCAACCTACCTACACTTATTAACCCCTAATCTGTCGTCCCTAACATCACCGCCCTCAACGTCGCCGCCACTATAGTAAATGTATTAACCCCTAAATGTAAGTCTAACCCTAACACCCCCTAACTAAAATATAATTACAATAAATATAAATAAAAATTCCTATCATTAACTAAATAATTCCTATTTAAAAATTAATACTTACCTATAAAATAAACCCTAAGCTAGCTACAATATAACTAATAGTTACATTGTAGCTAGCTTAGGGTTTACTTTTATTTTACAGGCAAGTTTGTATTTATTTTAACTAGGTAGAATAGTTATTAAATAGTTATCAACTATTTAATAACTACCTAGCTAAAATAAATACAAAAGTACCTGTAAAATAAAACCTAACCTTAGTTACAATAACATCTAACACTACACTATAATTAAATAAATTAACTAAATTAACAACAAAAATAAAAATAAATTAAATTAAATTAGCTAAATTACAGAAAAAAATAAACAAATTACAGATTTTTAAACTAATTACACCTAATCTAATAGCCCTATCAAAATAAAAAAATCCCCCAAAATAAAAAATAACCCTAGCCTAAACTAAACTAACAATAGCCCTTAAAAGGGCCTATTGCGGGGCATTGCCCCAAAATAATCAGCTGTTTTACCTGTAAAAAAAATACAAACAACCCCCCAACAGTAAAACCCACCACCCACACAACCAACCCCCCAAATAAAATACTATCTAAAAAAAACCTAATCTCCCTATTGCCCTGAAAAGGGCATTTGGATGGGCATTGCCCTTAAAAGGGCAGTTAGCTCTTTTGTGGCCCAAAGTCCCTAACCTAAAAATAAAACCCACCCAATACACACTTAAAAAAACCTAACACTAACCCCCTGAAGATCGACTTACAGTTCTGAAGACCGGACATCCATCCTCAAGGAAGCAGCAGAAGTCTTCATCCAACCGGGCCGAAGTCCTCAACGAAGCCGGGAGAAGTCTTCATCCAAGCCGGGCGAAGTGGTCCTCCAGACGGGCAGAAGTCTTCATCCAGACGGCATCTTCTATCTTCATCCTCCCGACGCGGAGCGGCTCCATCTTCAAGACATCCGACGCGGAGCATCCTCTTCTTCCGATGACTAAAGACGAATGAAGGTTCCTTTAAGTGACGTCATCCTTAGATTCCGATTGGCTTATAAAATTCTATCAGCCAATCGTAATTAAGGTAGAAAAAATCCTATTGGCTGATGCAATCAGCCAATAGGATTGAAGTTCAATCCTATTGGCTGATCCAATCAGCCAATAGGATTGAGCTCGCATTCTATTGGCTGATTGGAATTTTTTCTACCTTAATTACGATTGGCTGATAGAATTTTACAGGTAAAAGAGCTGATTACTTTGGGGCAATGCCCCGCAAAAGGCCCTTTTTTCAGGCTATTGATAGTTTAGTTTAGGCTAGAAGTTTTTTTTATTTTGGGGTCTTTTTTATTTTGATAGGGTTCTTAGATTAGGTGTAATTAGTTTAAAAATCTTGTAATTTGTTTATTATTTTCTGTAATTTAGTGTTTAGATTTTGTTGTACTTTAGCTAATTTAATTTTATTTAGTTAATCGTTGTTAATTTAGTTAATTTATTTATTTATAGTGTAGTGTTAGGTGTTATTGTAACTTAGGTTAGGTTTTATTTTACAGCTACTTTTGTATTTATTTTAGCTAGGTAGTTATTAATTAGTTGGTAAACATAAATTTTATTTCCCCATAGGAATCAATGGGGCTGTGTTACTGAGTTTTACTCTGCTTTTTGGTAGGTGTTAGACTTTTTCTCATCTGGCTCTCCCCGTTGATTTCTATGGGGAAATCGTGCACGAGCACGTACGACCAGCTCACCGCTGACTTAATCAGCACTGGTACTGGAGTGCGGTAAGGAGCAAAATTTTAACACCGGGTTTGTAATAACCCGTAATACCAGCGCTGCAGGTAAGTGAGCGGTGAGACAAAACTGCTCGTTAGCACCGCATAGCCTCTAACACAAAACTCGTAATCTAGCCGAATGTATTTTACTTGGTTTAATCACAGTGGTCATCTTTGTGTCATTTGTGTTACTCTTACACCTTGGATCCATTTAAGGACTAATATTGTGAACAGATAAGAGACTCTAGCACTATCTGTGCAGATACTCATTACTATACTGTCTAATAACATATGCTATATGTATAATAATTTTTATATCCTATAGCTATTAGTGTGCATTTATTGGTCAAATCTATTCATGCATTTTTGATATTGGCATTTATTACAAGAACCTCTATTGTCGTATATGGTTATTTACTTTGCGCCCCCTAGAGTTGACACTTAGGGGCCTATCTATCAAGCTCCGAATGCAGCTTGATGCCCCGTGTTTCAGGCTCGCCAGAAACAGCAGTTATGAAGCAGCGGTCACAAAGACCTATGCTCCATAACGGAGCTGGCGGCCGATTGGCCACGAGTCAGCAGGGGGTGGCGTTGCACCGGTGCAATGCTGAATACAGAGAGCGTACCTGGTGGACCTGATCTGCACTGTCGGATCAGGTCCACCAGACTTTCTTAAATAGGGGCCTTAGTGTGTTCAGCAAATTTTTATGGTGCACAACAAATTTCTGTTATACACATGTTTACCGAAACCTAAATAGCTCAGCTCAGGATGGTCGTAGCTTCTTGGAACAAATGTAGAGCACATTACAACGTACATTTAAATATAGTAAAATTTTTCACATTCTTGTGCCATAGACTTAGAACTTACGTCCTAATATAATGATCAAGATTTCCAAAACTCCACTTTTAGGGTCAATTTATAAGGGAAAGGGCTCGAGTCTCAGTCCTAATTTTATTTTAGGGGGCATCTAGTTAAGTATTCATGCAAACAATTTGAGGTTTGACTTCTCTTATTTTTTTCCTTATGGTGGCGAGAAAGTGCAGTTTTTTAACATTTTACTAACTTTCGGTTTTATTATCTCAGGTGGAGGACCAGATAGGAACATTAAATGTTCATACATATAAATCCTTTATTATAGCATTCTACTGTAAAAAATGTCCACTGGTTACAGAGCTAGGGCTAGTAGAAATCTGAGGAAAAGCCTATTTTATTCATGTGTTTTGAAAAATGAATAGAAGTAATATAAGTATAACCAGTAATAAAAATGTAGAGTATTTTACGGTAATTATGTTTATGATTGTCGATGAGGCCTAAATTCTAATTATCCTTTTCTATTGGATGATTCTAATTGAAATTTAAAAAAAAATTGTTGCACTCAAATACCACCACGTGGGTTAACGGTCTCCCCGCTACGACTTGCCAGACTGGAGGATATGATGCAGACTCTGGTGGATAAAGTGCTTTCAGAGCACGATTTGCAGCTCCTCATGGATAGGATTAGAATAATTACACCTGAAGAACCGACAAGGCTACAGTCTATCACCTACAAGCCGGATCCAGCTTCACAGCCAGTGAGGCCGATGAGCTCCATGCGTCCGTGACCGGAAAGCCCACACAGCCACATAGCAAGATGGAAACAACCCTCTTACAGTCATAGCTAAGCGACAAGTTTATGGCAATAGAGAACGCACTTTGGCTCAACAATAAAGTTGCACATCAGTCCACATTACCGGATCTTCTGAAATGGAAATAATCAGATCATCCCTCTAAAATGGAGCCTGCATTTAAGTGAAAGGCACAGATTCCACTGTGATGTATGTATATACCAGTGAGTGGGGGGCCTTTCCTATTAAACAACTGAGGCAAGGTAACACTAGGGGCCCGATCCGATATGCAAATTTTGCGCTGGTTTTGTATCACATATACGGAGTAACATAGAAGTTACGCGTGTAAATTTCTGCCTTCGGCCATATTTTTTTACCCATAGACTGACATACAAAACACGCGCAGTTTGGTATCCAATATACAGCGTAAGTACTTACGCGCGCAGATTTCAGAAAATCTACTCCATTCTCATCTCGCCACAAATTGCAGGCACAGGAACCCTTGCACTGACTAAAAAACCAACGTAACTCACTGGAAGCCTTAACAAACACATACATTTCAGCAGCATCTCAAGGTTAAAGGGACAGTATACTATGATATTGTTTTTTTAAGGTTTATTTGTGTATTTGAAATAGTTTGAAGCAACAACATAATCAAATGGATTGAGCTTGTAGGTACTTTATCACATTGTGGACATATACTTGCTTATTTACTTTCAATTGGATTGCTTTCATCTCTTTAGAACCCACTGGAGTGTAATTTATTCTAATGCTAACACAGCTTGGCACTGATGCCAAAATATATAAAGGGACAGTCAAGTTCAAAGAAAATCTTCTTCTTTTAAATAGGGCCTGTTATTTCAAACTACTTTAAGATTTAATTAGAACACTTGCTTTGTTCTCTTGGTATTCTTAGTTGAAAGCAAAACCTAGAATGGTTCATATGATCATTTCTAACACCTTCTTGAAGGCTGCCTCTTTGCAATTGTGTCAAACCAAACACAGACACCACAACCTCTCACCTGAAGACATAAAAAACCTGATAATGCACACCCTATCAGTAACATCACTACTATATATACCAATGTTATATTGGATGTGAGATACATTGATTTACATCTTAGAAGTGAATATTACTATATGTACCCTTCAGAAACAACTATTGTGGATGTGAGTTATAGTACAAGAATATGTCAGAAACAGGATAATATTACCTTTTTTGGGCCATTTCCACACAGGCCTTATTATACGTTTAAACAATATTAGTGTACTAAAACACCCCTCACATGGATGTGGATGACGATTATATGGTAAATAACAGAGGACAAGATTTATGGTAAACTATAAGAATATTTTTTTGTTTTTAGGCTTCTTGGATGAGGGGGCTAAGGTGAATGGAGTGGATTTCCTGGTTCTCCTGGTCTGGGAAGATTCAGATGATTCTGCTGGAGTGCTGGCCACAGATGATAGGCTGGAGGCAGTGTCCTGCTGGTGTGTGAAGTGCTCAACCAACACACCCAAGAGTTGGTTTTGCTCCCGCCATCTGTTGTCAATCTGCATCTGCATATCAGAAATAACTCTCAGCATCTGCGACTGGTTTTGTACAATTGCAGTTAATGATGCTGCCATGTCCCTCTGCAGCTCTACGCTACGCTGGAGTAACCTCTGTTGGCTCCTGTGAAACCTGTGTTGGCCTTTTTGTCTGCTCTCGCAGCTTGTTATGAGCCTCCTCTGGAGTGAGATGTATTCCTCGCCCAGTGGAGAATACAGTGGATCTACAGGCTCTTGAGCAGCAGTGATTCTAGGTGCAGGTTCAGCTTTATCTGCTGGTGCTTCAGGGACAACTTCAGCTGCTGGTGCTTCAGGTACAACTACAGCTGCTGGTGCTTCAGGGACAACTACAGCTATATGCTCATCTGAGGATGGTGGAGCTCTCCCAAGGGAAGCGAATGGTGGAGCTCTCCCAAGGGAAGCAGATGGTGGAGCTCTCCCAAGGGAAGCGGATGGTGGAGCTCTCAGGCTGGATTAGTAGTCCCATTGATGACTAGTGTGTGACCACTCAGCCTGTCCAGTGTGCATTTGCTGCAACATCCCCTGTGTGGAAAAGCCATGACTGGCCTGATATTGTGTTGGGGGGAGTAAAGACATGGACCCTCCGTGGCTGACTTGGCTCCCCCTCAAAGCCAAAAGGATATTCCTCAGGCCAGGTATCCTGCCAGGGGTCGTATGCCAATGGTGGTGGCAAAACTTCTGGGTCCTCAACGGAGGCAATCCAACCCTGCTCATGCCTGGGAGCATACTGTCCATGTTGCTGCCTGAAGACTGGTGCTGGAGGTGGCTGCATGGCTGTGACTGGTGGTGGAGGTGGCTGCATGCCTGTGACTGGTGGTGGTGGTGGAGGTGGCGGCATGCCTGTTTGCAGCCTGGTGACAGGAGGTTCTGTGGAGGAGTCAAATGATGAGAGGGATTAGTACAGTCATATATATGTCCATGTGGGCATACAATGTACATTGATACATGCTAGGGACAATACTCATTCTCATGTCAAACTGTATAACATGCATGTGCACAATGTGATTTGTGATATGAGGGATTTTAATCTGCACAGTATACAGGTATGTGTTTCATACAATAGTTATGTTTACATGTCAGTGATGGAGAAAATGTGTTCTTTAAGTGACACTATGGTCACACAATTTACTTTAGCCTGATGTAGGCACAGAACCTGCTTTCGGAGCTAAAAGTATTGTGATGGCTATAGTGTCCATTTACTGAAAACTCAACATGTGGCTTGTGGCCTGTGTTACTCTGAGACATGTTAGTATTGCATTATTCCACCTCATATCATGAATTGCATTGTGTTAAGTAGCATTAATGTGAAATATAATTGTAGATGTTTTTGTTAGTAGGCCAAATACCATGCTCGTCATTGTGTAAATGAATGTGTGGCATTAAAGGATGTTATATCTCAAATACATATAATACTGGTGTGTGGGATGTTACTCACCAGCATGAGGTGCTGTGGTTGCAGCCCCTGAGTCACGAGCCCCTGGAAGTCCACGGACTGCTGTGATGCTCAGGGACCTGTGTATCATCTCCTGCAAGGTGTTGTATTCTGCTTCCAAGGGTGGACCACCGCCTGTTCCCCTCTGGTGCATGGCTTCCTGCCCCATCTTCTCTTTCACCGGCCTCTTACAATCATTCCATCTTTTTTTAAGTCTCTCGACAGTCCTCCTCTGCGGGGCCACACTGTTTACAGCATCCTCTACTGCCAACCATGCTGTCTTACGCCTTTGGGCAACGCCTTTGCCCTTCTCCTGGCAAAAGAGGGCACTGTGGTTGTCCATGATGGCCTGGATTAGCGCAACATTCTCATCAAAGGAGAAGTTTGGGCATCTCATACGCTCCTCCTCTGTGGCCACCTGGCTTCCTCCCTGGGATGTCCCTGGTGTGGGTTCCTCCCTATCCTCTCCCTCCTCCCCCTTCTGTCCCCATGTGCACCCTCTGTCCCTTTTCTAAGTGTGCCTGGTCTCTGGGCATCTCCCTTCCCATCATCCCTTCTAACTCTCCCTCTCCACACTCCACTAACTCCCTGACGGGGACCCCGCTGCTCCTCCTGTCCGCTACAATACTCCTCTCCCTGCAACTCCGCTCCCCTCCGCCCTACCTCTCCCTGTCATCCTGACACTACACACACTCACACACTCACACTCACTCCCAGTTCAATCACACACAATCACAACCAAACACTCAGTCATCACACTGTAAAATTGAAATAAAATGTGTGAAGTGTTAGAAAAAAAAAGTGTTGTGTATTTTGTATATGTATGTATGCAAAATGCGTGCAATATGTAAAAATAAGTGTAAGTAAATGTACAAGCTTACCCAAACAAAAATCCGACTTAACTAACTATTATGCTGCGCCTCTCTCACTACTCTTACTAATCCTATACTCACTGTACATCCAAACACACTGAAGAAAATGCCGGCTGCGCATGGGTTTATAAATGACTTTTGAATAGCGAAATTACGTTGCGCATTTTAGATGGAATCGCCAAATTTGCATAAAACTACACCTTATTGAGACTTTACGTGAACAAACTACTGGCGTAAGTACTTACGATGACTAAAATGTGTATTTGAGCACTTTAAAATGTGTATAGGACACTTTAATCGGATGAAAAGAGGTGCCCACTACTTTCTGGTCACCCTCCCCACAGATGCTAAAGCTATGTTTTTGCTTCTAAACTTTAAGGGAGGATAGCTTATTCATAATGCATTACTATTCACATGTCACTTTCTGGAAAACCTTAATGATCGATTTGAAATATTTTAAAAATATATTGTTTAATTGTAAGCTTATATTTTTTACACAGGTTTGTTTGCATGTCTTGTATGTACACTGTGCAGAGAAATACCCACTACTTCCCAGTTTCCTTCTCTATAAATGTCTAAGCTATGTCCCTGTGGTTAAGTTCAGAAGGTGGATGGTATAGCTGAAAAGTATCACTCCGCACACGCTTGTCACTGTAAAGATTCATTAACATAACTAAAATGATTAATAATAATCGGTTTATTTGAATGTCTATAATAGTTACACAAATTCTTTCTTAAGTACAGGCATATTATACAGGGAACATGATCACACCATGAAAATACTTGACTACATTATAGTGTCAACGGTAAAATATATCTTATATTAAATAATATTACTTTAATAATCTTTGCCATCCTCTAATATACACTATTAGGGAGAGAACTTGTCTACATATAACTAACCAGATGCAGTTAGAGCACTGATAGTGCATATTGTGTGTGTACATCCTCCCTCCTTCACGGCCTGCAGTTGGGGCGGTGTAGAGAAGGAGTACATAACCGATTACACTGATATAATCTGCAAATATGTTGAATCACTAGATAAAAAGTAGGGGAGTAACTATTTATTAAAAAAAGCCTTAGTCAAGCGAAGGTCCAATGCCTTGATTTGCAAAGTTAACTGAACACCCATCAGGTAGACATAGGATGATATCCAAATAGAGCATTAATGATGTTTATCTCTTTATTCTTATACGCCATACATGCATAGCGGATAAGTTTAGCCTGCTGATTCACCTGCCAAACTTACTGCAAGGTCTCACCATACACAACTTGAGCTTAAGATAACTATCTTGAAGGCTCATTTATGTAACTTACTTGAGTTTAACCCCTTAACGACCAAGGACGTACAGGGTAAATCCTACAAAAACTGTCACTTAATGACCAAGGACGTACCCTGTACGTCCTCAGGGTTTTCAAGCGGTGGAAGCGATCCTGATCGCTTCCACTGCTTTCATGGTATTGCAGTGATGCCTCGATATTGAGGCATCCTGCAATACCATTTTTTTTAACCACCGATGCAGAGAGAGACACTCTGTGGCTCTCGCTGCATCAGCCAGCAATGTTGTTGATTGTTGGTGGGTGAGAGCCATAGCAGGAAAGCGGGTGGGCGGCCCATCGTTGGTTAAGATCTGGTTCCTGTCTCACTAAAGTGCGAACGGGGGGGGTGGGAGCATGCACTTTATGGAAAGGAACTCGCTAAATGTATGGGAAGGAGGGAGAGGGAGGCGGGAAAAAATGTTGGGCAAAGGATCTAGGAGGGGGAGGGGGTAGGGTATTGAGGGGGGGCAGTTACACTACAGAAAAATTGTTTATTCAATATAAAAAATAAAAAACAATTTTTGGGGGGCAAACTGGGTACTGGCAGACAGCTGCCAGTACCCAAGATGGCGGAAAATAGGTAGAGGGGTCGGGTTAGAGAGCTGTATGGGGGGGATCTGGGAGGTTGGGGGCTAAATGGGGATCCAACACGGCAGAATCAGACTTTCTGCCAGTACTTAAGATGGCAGTGACAATTGTGAGGTGGGAGAGGGAAGAGAGCTGTTTGAGGGGGGTCAAGGATGGATCACAGGGTGGGATGTGTCTGGTGGGAGGCTGATCACTACACTAAAGCTAAAATGAACCCTACAAACTAATTAACCCCTTTGCTGGGCATAATACAAGTGTGGTGCACAGCAGCATTTAGCGGCCTTCTAATTACCAAAAAGCAATACCAAAGCTCTCCCAAGGGAAGCAGATGGTGGAGCTCTCCCAAGGGAAGTGGATGGTGGAGCTCTCAGGCTGGATTGGTAGTCCTATTGATGACTAGTGTGTGACCACTCAGCCTGTCCAGTGTGCATTTCCTGCAACATCCCCTGTGTGGAAAAGCCATGGCTGACCTGATATTGTGTTGGGGGGGGGGTAAAGACATGGACCCTCCGTGGCTGACTTGGCTCCCCCTCAAAGCCAAAAGGATATTCCTCAGGCCAGGTATCCTGCCAGGGGTCGTATGGCAATGGTGGTGGCATAACTTCTGGGTCCTCAACGGAGGCAATCCAACCCTGCTCATGCCTGGGAGCATACTGTCCATGTTGCTGCCTGAAGACTGGTGCTGGAGGTGGCTGCATGCCTGTGACTGGTGGTGGTGGTGGAGGTGGCGGCATGCCTGTTTGCAGCCTGGTGACAGGAGGTTCTGTAGAGGAGTCAAATGATGAGAGGGATTAGTACAGTCATATATATGTCCATGTGGGCATACAATGTACATTGATACATGCTAGGGACAATACTCATTCTCATGTCAAACTGTATAACATGCATGTGCACAATGTGATTTGTGATATGAGGGATTTTAATTTGCACAGTATACAGGTATGTGTTTCATACAATAGTTATGTGTACATGTCAGTGATGGAGAAAATGTGTTCTTTAAGTGACACTATGGTCACACAATTTACTTTAGCCTGATGTAGGCACAGAACCTGCTTTCGGAGCTAAAAGTATTGTGATGGCTATAGTGTCCATTTACTGAAAACTCAACATGTGGCTTGTGGCCTGTGTTACTCTGAGACATGTTAGTATTGCACTATTCCACCTCATATCATGAATTACATTGTGTTAAGTAGCATTAATGTGAAATATAATTGTAGATGTTTTTGTTAGTAGGCCAAATACCATGCTCGTCATTGTGTACATGAATGTGTGGCATTAAAGGATGTTATATCTCAAATACATATAATACTGGTGTGTAGGATGTTACTCACCAGCATGAGGTGCTGTGGTTGCAGCCCCTGAGTCACGAGCCCCTGGAAGTCCACGGACAGCTGTGATGCTCAGGGACCTGCGTATCATCTCCTGCGAGGTGTTGTATTCTGCTTCCAAGGGTGGACCACCGCCTGTTCCCCTCTGGTGCATGGCTTTCTGCCCCATCTTCTCTTTCACCCGCCTCTTACAATCATTCCATCTTTTTTTAAGTCCCTCGATAGTCCTCCTCTGTGGGGCCACACTGTTTACAGCATCCTCTACTGCCAACCATGCTGTCTTACGCCTTTGGGCAACGCCTTTGCCCTTCTCCTGGCCAAAGAGTGCACTGTGGTTGTCCATGATGGCCTGGACTAGTGCAACATTCTCATCGAAGGAGAAGTTTGGGCATCTCATGCGCTCCTCCTCTGTGGCCACCTGGCTTCCTCCCTGGGATGTCCCTGGTGTGGGTTCCTCCCTATCCTCTCCCTCCTCCCCCTTCTGTCCCCATGTGCACCCTCTGTCCCTCTTCTAAGTAAGCCTGGTCTCTGGGCATCTCCCCTCCCATCATCCCTTCTAACTCTCCCTCTCTCCACTCCACTAACTCCCTGACGGGGACCCCGCTGCTCCTCCTGTCCGCTACAATACTCCTCTCCTTGCAACTCCGCTCCCCTCCTCCCCTCCGCCCTACCTCTCCCTGCCATCCTGACACTACACACACTCACACACTCACACTCACTCCCAGTTCAATCACACACAATTACAACCAAACACTCAGTCATTACACTGTAAAATTGAAATAAAATGTGTGAGGTGTTTGAAAAAAAAAAGTGTTGTGTATTTTGTATATGTATGTATGCAATATGCGTGCAATATGTAAAAATAAGTGTAAGTAAATGTACAAGCTTACCCAAACAAAAATCTGACTTAACTAACTATTATGCTGCGCCTCTCTCACTACTCTTACTAATCCTATACTCACTGTACATCCAAACACACTGAAGAAAATGGTGGCTGCGCATGGGTTTATAAATGACTTTTGAATAGCGTAATTACGTTGCGCATTTTAGATGAAATCGCCAAATTTGCATAAAACTACACCTTATTGAGACTTTACGTGAACAAACTACTGGCGTAAGTACTTACGATGACTAAAATGTGTATTTGCGCACTTTTCGGAACAAAGCCAGTTTGTCCTACCTACGCCACTTTTGCATCTGAGGGCGCCGTATATTGGATAGCCCGATGTGCGAGGTGAAATTACGGGCGGCGCGGGTTCGCGCCCTAGAACATCAAGATTGATCTTGCGGAAAGGACAGATTCCAGAACTAGGGCAACCATATTGGGGGCTTGAGAGGGACCCTCAGAAGGCCATAGACTCAAAGACACTATGTTCCTTGCCTCAAAACATCACTACAGATGGCGCTCCGGACTTTACACCTCATAAAAGAAACCCCACTATACCACATGGTATACAGGACTTAAGCCTTGCAACAACATTATATTCTAATGCAGATATAGGACACTTTAATCGGATGAAAAGAGGTGACCACTACTTTCTGGTCACCCTCCCCACAGATGCTAAAGCTATGTTTTTGCTTCTAAACTTTAAGGGAGGATAGCTTATTCATAATGCATTACTATTCACATGTCACTTTCTGGAAAACCTTAATGATCGATTTGAAATATTTTAAAAATATATTGTTTAATTGTAAGCTTATATTTTTTACACAGGTTTGTTTGCATGTCTTGTATGTACACTGTGCAGAGAAATACCCACTACTTCCCAGTTTCCTTCTCTATAAATGTCTAAGCTATGTCCCTGTGGTTAAGTTCAGAAGGTGGATGGTATAGCTGAAAAGTATCACTCCGCACACGCTTGTCACTGTAAAGATTCATTAACATAACTAAAATGATTAATAATAATTGGTTTATTTGAATGTCTATAATAGTTACACAAATTATTTCTTAAGTACAGGCATATTATACAGGGAACATGATCACACCATGAAAATACTTGACTACATTATAGTGTCAACGGTAAAATATATCTTATATTAAATAATATTACTTTAATAATCTTTGCCATCCTCTAATATACACTATTAGGGAGAGAACTTGTCTACATATAACTAACCAGATGCAGTTAGAGCACTGATAGTGCATATTGTGCATAGCGGATAAGTTTAGCCTGCTGATTCACCTGCCAAACTTACTGCAAGGTCTCACCATACACAACTTGAGCTTAAGATAACTATCTTGAAGGCTCATTTATGTAACTTACTTGAGTTTAACCCCTTAACGACCAAGGACGTACAGGGTAAATCCTACAAAAACTGTCACTTAATGACCAAGGACGTACCCTGTACGTCCTCAGGGTTTTCAAGCGGTGGAAGCGATCCTGATCGCTTCCACTGCTTTCATGGTATTGCAGTGATGCCTCGATATTGAGGCATCCTGCAATACCATTTTTTTTAACCACTGATGCAGAGAGAGACACTCTGTTGCTCTCTCTGCATCAGCCAGCAATGGTGTTGATTGTTGGTGGGTGAGAGCCATAGCAGGAAAGTGGGTGGGTGCCCATCGTTGGTTAAGATCTGGTTCCTGTCTCACTAAAGTGCGAATGGGGGGGGGGAGCATGCACTTTATGGAAAGGAACTCACAAAATGTATGGGAAGGAGGGAGAGGGAGTTGGGAAAAAATGTTGGGCAAAGGATCTGGGAGGGGGAGGGGGTAGGGTATTGAGGGGGCAGTTACACTACAGAAAAACTGTTTATTCAATATAAAAAATAAAAAACAATTTTTGGGGGGCAAACTGGGTACTGGCAGACAGCTGCCAGTACCCAAGATGGCGGCAAATAGGTAGAGGGGTTGGGTTAGAGAGCTGTATGGGGGGGATCTGGGAGGTTGGGGGCTAAATGGGGATCAAACACGGCAGAATCAGACTTTCTGCCAGTGCTTAAGATGGCAGTGACAATTGTGAGGTGGGAGAGGGAAGATAGCTGTTTGGGGGGGTCAGGGATGGATCACGGGGTGGGATGTGTCTGGTGGGAGGCTGATCACTACACTAAAGCTAAAATGAACCCTACAAACTATCTAATTAACCCCTTTGCTGGGCATAATACAAGTGTGGTGCACAGCAGCATTTAGCGGCCTTCTAATTACCAAAAAGCAACACCAAAGCCATATATGTCTGCTATTTCTGAACAAAGGGGATCCCAGAGAAGCATTTACAACCATGTGTGCCATAATTGCACAAGCTGTTTGTAAGTAATTTCAGTGAGAAACGTAAAGTTTGTGAAAAAGTTTGTAAAGAAGTTAATGTTTTTTATTTATTTGATCGCATTATGATCAGTGAAATGGTGGCATGAAATATACCAAAATGGGCCTAGACCAACACTTTGGGTTGTCTACTAAAAATATATATATATATATATATATATATATATATATATATATATATATATATATATATATATATATATATATATATGTGTGTGTGTGTGTGTGAAGGGTCATTCAGGGATTCCTGACAGATATCAGTGTTACAATGTAACTATCGCTAATTTTGAGAAAACAAAATGGTTTGGAAATAGCAAAGTGCTACTTGTACTTATTGCCCTATAACTTGCAAAAAAATCAAAGAACATGTAAACATTTGGTATATCTAAACTCAGGACAAAATTTAGAAACTCTTTAGCATGGGTGTTTTTTGGTGGTTGTAAATGTGTAACAGATTTTGGGGGTCAAAGTTAGAAAAATTTTCATCATATTTTATAATTGTTTATAGTAAATTATAAGATATGATGAAAATAATTGTATCTTTAGAAAGTCCATTTAATACAGGGAGTGCAGAATTATTAGGCAAATGAGTATTTTGACCACATCATCCTCTTTATGCATGTTGTCTTACTCCAAGCTGTATAGGCTCGAAAGCCTACTACCAATTAAGCATATTAGGTGATGTGCATCTCTGTAATGAGAAGGGGTGTGGTCTAATGACATCAACACCCTATATCAGGTGTGCATAATTATTAGGCAACTTCCTTTCCTTTGGCAAAATGGGTCAAAAGAAGGACTTGACAGGCTCAGAAAAGTCAAAAATAGTGAGATATCTTGCAGAGGGATGCAGCACTCTTAAAATTGCAAAGCTTCTGAAGCGTGATCATCGAACAATCAAGCGTTTCATTCAAAATAGTCAACAGGGCCGCAAGCGTGTGGAAAAACCAAGGTGCAAAATAACTGCCCATGAATTGAGAAAAGTCAAGCGTGCAGCTGCCAAGATTCCACTTGCCACCAGTTTGGCCATATTTCAGAGCTGCAACATCACTGGAGTGCCCAAAAGCACAAGGTGTGCAATACTCAGAGACATGGCCAAGGTAAGAAAGGCTGAAAGACGACCACCACTGAACAAGACACACAAGCTGAAACGTCAAGACTGGGCCAAGAAATATCTCAAGACTGATTTTTCTAAGGTTTTATGGACTGATGAAATGAGAGTGAGTCTTGATGGGCCAGATGGATGGGCCCGTGGCTGGATTGGTAAAGGGCAGAGAGCTCCAGTCCGACTCAGACGCCAGCAAGGTGGAGGTGGAGTACTGGTTTGGGCTGGTATCATCAAAGATGAGCTTGTGGGGCCTTTTCGGGTTGAGGATGGAGTCAAGCTCAACTCCCAGTCCTACTGCCAGTTTCTGGAAGACACCTTCTTCAAGCAGTGGTACAGGAAGAAGTCTGCATCCTTCAAGAAAAACATGATTTTCATGCAGGACAATGCTCCATCACACGCGTCCAAGTACTCCACAGCGTGGCTGGCAAGAAAGGGTATAAAAGAAGAAAATCTAATGACATGGCCTCCTTGTTCACCTGATCTGAACCCCATTGAGAACCTGTGGTCCATCATCAAATGTGAGATTTACAAGGAGGGAAAACAGTACACCTCTCTGAACAGTGTCTGGGAGGCTGTGGTTCCTGCTGCACGCAATGTTGATGGTGAACAGATCAAAACACTGACAGAATCCATGGATGGCAGGCTTTTGAGTGTCCTTGCAAAGAAAGGTGGCTATATTGGTCACTGATTTGTTTTTGTTTTGTTTTTGAATGTCAGAAATTTGTGAATGTTGAGATGTTATATTGGTTTCACTGGTAAAAATAAATAATTGAAATGGGTATATATTTTTTTTTTTGTTAATTGCCTAATAATTATGCACTGTAATAGTCACCTGCACACACAGATATCCCCCTAAAATAGCTATAACTAAAAACAAAGTAAAAACTACTTCCAAAACTATTCAGCTTTGATATTAATGAGTTTTTTGGGTTCATTGAGAACATGGTTGTTGTTCAATAATAAAATTAATCCTCAAAAATACAACTTGCCTAATAATTTTGCACTCCCTGTATGTGTGAGTACAGTAAATGAGTAATAGGAAAATTACAATTAAACACAAACACCGCAAAAATTTAAAAATAGCCCTGGTCCTTAAAGGTAAGAAAATTGAAAAATGGTCTGGGCACTAAGGGGTTAATAATGAGAATGTTGGTGTTTATATCTTTGAAACATACAGTTCTGGTGGTCTGCATTTTAATTTTCTATATATTAACATCACAGTCCTTTCATTACCGATCTTGAGATGCAGTTTTTTTTTCTTGTTTTTTTTCTTGTTTTTTTTTCTCTTTGTTTACTTGTTATATATTATCAACCCCTAGACTCGAACTATAGAAATAATATAAGCCCAAAAGTGACCATGTCAGAACAAGGAGGCAAAAATGAGACCTTTATCCTACTGAGTAGGTGTCAATCCACCGGACGTGATGTACCTATCTAACATGCTAGAATATTGTGTTTTACCTGTTCAACCCTGGTGGGTTACATTCACCAATCCATCAAATGAGATATTAACATTTGTATTATATATTCCAAAATGCATTTTAATTTTCATTGTATTTATAAAAATAAAAAAATCTTGCTACTGGCTGAAGTCCGCCTTCACCAGACGTCGGATTAAGAGGAGCCGGAGCCCCTATCAGATGTGAGTACCACTTTTGGGGTTAAATAGGGTTTTTTGGGGGTGAGTTTTTTATTTTCAAGAAAAGGTTTTGTTATTTTTAATTTTATTTTTTAAGCTAGGATTTTATAGTTAGATTTTTTTTTATTTTAGGGGTCGCAGGTTACTTTAATGTAGGTAGGGTTTTTTGTAACTATTTTATTTTTTTCTGCAAAAGAGCTGAGGACAATTTTAGAGTTCCGGTTTAGTTTTTTTATTTTTGGGAGGCTTTTTTAATTTTATGGGGCATGTAGTTTAGTGTTAGGTATAATGGGGGGTTTTTGCGGATAATTTTGTGGGGTAAGTTTAGAGGAGGGCTTATTATAGAGGGGGGTTAGGCTGAGTAGAGTTACATTTTTTTTTCAAGTTAAGATTTTTTTAAAAAAATTTTGTTTGATTTTTAAAAAATATTTTTAACTTAGAGGGTTTAGTTTAGAGGGGGGGTTAGGTGTTAGGTTAGTTTGCACTTGGGGTTAATAGTTAAGACTTTCGGTGGGTATGTGGCAGTTTGGAGGTTAATAGTTAGTGACTTGCGTTGGGTATGTGGCGGGTTAGATATTTATTAGTGTAACGTTAGTTTGCGATCATAGGGTACTTCGGTTTAGGGGTTTTAGGATTAGAGGTTAGGCACGGCAGCTATTCAAAGGGATCATTTACTTTACATTGCCAATATGGTCGGAGATGCTGGATGTTTAAGCCAGCATCAACGACCAATGGCGTGTATAGTAAATGCCTCTCTGTGATCCCGCAATTTCGGGAGCTTGGAATATTCCCTTAGAATATTTTGCCGCCTCATAGCACTTTCAATCATCGGAGCCTCTTTGTTTACATATGATATGTGAAAAAAAACAATGCTTTTGTGTTCCAAATTTTCTGGATTCCTAGGGCAATCATTTGACAATCATTGTACAAATCTATTGTTGATTTGATTAGCTTTGTTACTCCAAAATGGCAAGAGTATTGCAGTTAGTTTTATTACCTTTTACTGACAAACAATACATTTTTCTTTATATAGCTTCATACCTGCCGTCCACTAAATGATATTAATACTTACTGTAAAACTCTTGTCATTTAGGCATCTGAAAATATATTGTCAATATGTGTGATGTGATTAGCGATGAAAATTTGATAACAAGATACTAACTGCATTGCTATAAAATAAGACACTTAATCATTACATACATTGATCCAAAATGGTCATTTTAAGTCCAAAATAGTAAAAAGTGTCTCAAGATCTACATTATCCCTGTTCTATTTTGTTTTATTTCTAGTCAGGTCATATTAGTCATAACAGCAACATAATGGTAGCTGCCAATATAGATTTAATCTACTCTGTTTATCCTGCAGTGTCCTGTCAAAGTAAATAATCTTTCCCAGGCATTAAAGCTCAAAAAATGTAATTGTGAAAAGGAGATGAGTCATTGTGGCTAAGGTAAAGATTCAGTGACTGTATCAGATGGCAATGATCTGTGGTACAGCATGTCTGTACGAAAAATAGACACTTCTCTGATACAATGATTATTTCTACATTCACATGAGGGGCCACAGTAAAATTGGATCTTACTCACACGTTTTAAATACTACTTGTCAAAACAAAACACACACACACACACACACACACATATATATATATATATATATATATATATATATGTCGTCTGGGGTTGCTGTGTTCCTTGTTCAGATGTTCAGAGAGGAATTGCCTGGTATTTCGGCGCTGGACTGACTGTAATAGGCAGGATCAGACTGATATACTACAGGGAAGTTCTACTCTGTGCAAAAGCATTACTGGGCTAAAAGAAGTTGCACCCAGGTGGTAAATCGCCATAGAACAGGCTAACAATGTTATTGAGCTGGTTGTTTGTTCCTGTGAGTGCACTTCTTTCTGTGTGTATTTAGTCTCCCTATGGGGAAAAAAGGGGCAAACAGATGTGGACTCCTTGCTCAGTGTGCTTAAAGGAATACTGATACACCTCACTGACGAGGCCCAATGAAGGCTGAAACGATCATCTGGGGTTGCTGTGTTCCTTGTTCAGAGAGGAATTGCCTGTTATTTCGGCACTGGACTGACCGTAATAGGCGGGATCAGACTGATATACTACAGGAATGTTCTACTCTGTGAAAAACATAATTTATGCTTACCTGATAAATTTATTTCTCTTGTAGTGTATCCAGTCCACGGATCATCCATTACTTATGGGATATTAACTCCTCCCCAACAGGAAGTGCAAGAGGATTCACCCAGCAGAGCTGCTATATAGCTCCTCCCCTAACTGCCATTACCAGTCATTCGACCGAAAACATGCAGAGAAAGGAAAACCATAGGGTACAGTGGTGACTGTAGTTTAATGGAAAAATTACCTGCCTTAAAGTGACAGGGCGGGCCGTGGACTGGATACACTACAAGAGAAATAAATTTATCAGGTAAGCATAAATTATGTTTTCTCTTGTTAAGTGTATCCAGTCCACGGATCATCCATTACTTATGGGATACCAATACCAAAGCTAAAGTACACGGATGACGGGAGGGACAGGCAGGCTCTTTATACGGAAGGAACCACTGCCTGAAGAACCTTTCTCCCAAAAACAGCCTCTGAAGAAGCAAAAGTGTCAAATTTGTAAAATTTGGAAAAAGTATGAAGAGAAGACCAAGTTGCAGCCTTGCAAATCTGTTCAACAGAAGCCTCATTCTTAAAGGCCCAAGTGGAAGCCACAGCTCTAGTAGAATGTGCTGTAATTCTTTCAGGAGGCTGCTGTCCAGCAGTCTCATAGGCTAACCGTATTATGCTACGAAGCCAAAAGGAGAGAGAGGTAGCCGAAGCTTTTTGACCTCTCCTCTGACCAGAATAAACGACAAACAGGGAAGACGTTTGTCGAAAATCCTTAGTTGCCTGTAGATAAAATTTCAGGGCACGGACTACATCTAGATTGTGTAGCAGACGTTCCTTTTTCGAAGAAGGATTAGGACACAAAGATGGAACCACAATCTCTTGATTGATATTCCTGTTAGTGACCACCTTAGGTAGGAACCCAGGTTTAGTACGCAGAACTACCTTGTCTGAATGAAAAATCAGATAAGGAGAATCACAATGTAAGGCAGATAACTCAGAGACTCTTCGAGCCGAGGAAATCGCCATTAAAAACAGAACTTTCCAAGATAACAACTTGATATCAATGGAATGAAGGGGTTCAAACGGAACCCCCTGTAAAACATTAAGAACTAAGTTCAAACTCCATGGTGGAGCAACAGTTTTAAACACAGGCTTGATCCTAGCTAAAGCCTGACAAAAAGCTTGAACGTCCGGAACTTCTGACAGACGTTTGTGTAAAAGAATGGACAGAGCTGAAATCTGTCCCTTTAAGGAACTAGCGGATAAACCCTTTTCTAAACCTTCTTGTAGAAAAGACAATATCCTCGGAATCCTAACCTTACTCCATGAGTAACTCTTGGATTCGCACCAATATAAGTATTTGCGCCATATCTTATGGTAAATCCTTCTGGTAACAGGCTTCCTAGCCTGTATTAAGGTATCAATAACTGACTCAGAAAAACCACGTTTTGATAAAATCAAGCGTTCAATTTCCAAGCAGTCAGCTTCAGAGAAATTAGATTTTGATGTTTGAAGGGACCCTGGATCAGAAGGTCCTGTTTCAGAGGTAGCGACCAAGGTGGACAGGATGACATGTCCACTAGATCTGCATACCAAGTCCTGCGTGGCCATGCAGGCGTTATTAGAATCACTGATGCTCTCTCCTGTTTGATTCTGGCAATCAATCGAGGAAGCATCGGGAAGGGTGGAAACACATAAGCCATCCCGAAGGTCCAAGGTGCTGTCAAAGCATCTATCAGAACCGCTCCCGGATCCCTGGATCTGGACCCGTAACGAGGAAGCTTGGCGTTCTGTCAAGACGCCATGAGATCTATCTCTGGTTTGCCCCAACGTCGAAGTATTTGGGCAAAGACCTCCGGATGAAGTTCCCACTCCCCCGGATGAAAAGTCTGACGACTTAAGAAATCCGCCTCCCAGTTCTCCACTCCCGGGATGTGGTTTGCTGACAGGTGGCAAGAGTGAGACTCTGCCCAGCGAATTATCTTTGATACTTCCATCATTGCTAGGGAGCTTCTTGTCCCTCCCTGATGGTTGATGTAAGCTACAGTCGTGATGTTGTCCGACTGAAACCTGATGAACCCCCGAGTTGTTAACTGGGGCCAAGCCAGAAGGGCATTGAGAACTGCTCTCAATTCCAGAATGTTTATTGGTAGGAGACTCTCCTCCTGATTCCATTGTCCCTGAGCCTTCAGAGAATTCCAGACAGCGCCCCAACCTAGTAGGCTGGCGTCTGTTGTTACAATTGTCCAGTCCGGCCTGCTGAATGGCATCCCCCTGGACAGATGTGGCCGAGAAAGCCACCATAGAAGAGAATTTCTGGTCTCTTGATCCAGATTCAGAGTAGGGGACAAGTCTGAGTAATCCCCATTCCACTGACTTAGCATGCACAATTGCAGCGGTCTGAGATGTAGACGTGCAAAGGGTACTATGTCCATTGCTGCTACCATTAAGCCGATCACCTCCATGCATTGAGCTACTGACGGGTGTTGAATGGAATGAAGGACACGGCATGCATTTTGAAGCTTTGTTAACCTGTCTTCTGTCAGGTAAATCTTCATTTCTACAGAATCTATAAGAGTCCCCAAGAAGGGAACTCTTGTGAGTGGAAAGAGAGAACTCTTCTTTTCGTTCACCTTCCATCCATGCGACCTTAGAAATGCCAGTACTAACTCTGTATGAGACTTGGCAGTTTGAAAGCTTGAAGCTTGTATCAGAATGTCGTCTAGGTAAGGAGCTACCGCAATTCCTCGCGGTCTTAGTACCGCCAGAAGAGCACACAGAACCTTTGTGAAGATTCTCGGAGCCGTAGACAATCCGAATGGAAGAGCTACAAACTGGTAATGCCTGTCTAGAAAGGCAAACCTTAGATACCGGTAATGATCTTTGTGAATCGGTATGTGAAGGTAAGCATCCTTTAAATCCACTGTGGTCATGTACTGACCCTTTTGGATCATGGGTAAAATTGTCCGAATAGTTTCCATTTTGAACGATGGAACTCTTAGGAATTTGTTTAGGATCTTTAAATCCAAGATTGGCCTGAAAGTTCCCTCTTTTTTGGGAACCACAAACAGATTTGAGTAAAACCCTTGTCCTTGTTCCGACCGCGGAACCGGATGGATCACTCCCATTAATAAAAGATCTTGTACGCAGCGTAGAAACGCCTCTTTCTTTATTTGGTTTGTTGACAACCTTGACAGATGAAGTCTCCCTCTTGGGGGAGAGAATTTGAAGTCTAGAAGGTATCCCTGAGATATGATCTCTAACGCCCAGGGATCCTGGACATCTCTTGCCCAAGCCTGGGCAAAGAGAGAAAGTCTGCCCCCCACTAGATCCGTTCCCGGATCGGGGGCCCTCGATTCATGCTGTCTTAGGGGCAGCAGCAGGTTTCCTGGCCTGCTTGCCCTTGTTCCAGGACTGGTTAGGTCTCCAGCCTTGTCTGTAGCGAGCAACAGCTCCTTCCTGTTTTGGTGCAGAGGAAGTTGATGCTGCTCCTGCTTTGAAATTACGAAAGGAACGAAAATTAGACTGTCTAGCCTTAGGTTTGGCTCTGTCTTGAGGCAGGGCATGGCCTTTACCTCCTGTAATGTCAGCGATAATTTCTTTCAACCCGGGCCCGAATAAGGTCTGCCCTTTGAAAGGTATATTAAGCAATTTAGATTTAGAAGTAACGTCAGCTGACCAGGATTTTAGCCACAGTGCTCTGCGTGCCTGAATGGCGAATCCGGAATTCTTAGCCGTAAGTTTAGTTAAATGTACTACGGCATCTGAAATAAATGAGTTAGCTAACTTAAGGGCTTTAAGCTTGTGTGTAATCTCATCTAATGGAGCTGATTCAAGTGTCTCTTCCAGAGACTCAAACCAAAATGCTGCTGCAGCCGTGACAATGCATGCAAGAGGTTGCAATATAAAACCTTGTTGAACAAACATTTTCTTAAGGTAACCCTCTAACTTTTTATCCATTGGATCTGAAAAGGCACAGCTATCCTCCACCGGGATAGTGGTACGCTTAGCTAAAGTAGAAACTGCTCCCTCCACCTTAGGGACCGTTTGCCATAAGTCCCGTGTGGTGGCGTCTATTGGAAACATCTTTCTAAATATCGGAGGGGGTGAGAACGGCACACCGGGTCTATCCCACTCCTTTGTAACAATTTCAGTAAGTCTCTTAGGTATAGGAAAAACGTCAGTACTCGCCGGTACCGCAAAATATTTATCCAACCTACACATTTTCTCTGGTATTGCAACTGTGTTACAATCATTCAGAGCCGCTAACACCTCCCCTAGTAATACACGGAGGTTTTCCAGCTTAAATTTAAAATTTGAAATATCTGAATCCAGTTTGTTTGGATCAGAACCGTCACCCGCAGAATGAAGCTCTCCGTCCTCATGTTCTGCAAATTGTGACGCAGTGTCTGACATGGCCCTAATATTATCAGCGTACTCTGTTCTCACCCCAGAGTGATCACGCTTACCTCTTAGTTCTGGTAATTTAGCCAAAACTTCAGTCATAACAGTAGCCATATCCTGTAATGTGATTTGTAATGGCCGCCCAGATGTACTCGGCGCTACAATATCACGCACCTCCCGAGCGGGAGATGCAGGTACTGACACGTGAGGCGAGTTAGTCGGCATAACTCTCCCCTCGTTGTTTGGTGAAATATGTTCAATTTGTACAGATTGACTTTTATTTAAAGTAGCATCAATACAGTTAGTACATAAATTTCTATTGGGCTCCACTTTGGCTTTAGCACATATAGCACAGATATCTTCCTCTGAATCAGACATGTTTAACACACTAGCAAATAAACTAGCAACTTGGAAATACTTTTCAAGTAATTTACTATAATATGAAAACGTACTGTGCCTATAAGAAGCACAGAAAAAGTTATGACAGTTGAAAATTAATAAACTGAAAAGTTATAGCATCAAATCTTTGTAAAAAACACAATTTTAGCAAAGGATTGCTCCCATTAGCAAAGGATAACTAACCCTGATAGCAGAAAAAAAAAAAAAAAAATACAGAAATAAACGTTTTTTTTTTTATCACAGTCAACTACAATCTCACAGCTCTGCTGTGAGTGATTACCTCCCTCAAAACAAGTTTTGAAGACCCCTGAGTTCTGTAGAGATGAACCGGATCATGCAGGGAAGACAATAAACTTCTGACTGAATTTTTTGATGCGTAGCAAAAGCACCAAAAAAGGTCCCTCCCCCTCACACATAACAGTGAGAAAGATCAGTAAACTGTCATAAATTAAATAAAACGACTGCCAAGTGGAAAAAAATAGTGCCCAAAACATTTTTTCACCCAGTACCTCAGAAAATTAAACGATTTTACATGCCAGCAAAAAACGTTTAACATTAATAAATTGAGTGTTATTAAAAAGCCTGTTGCTAGTCCCTGCAAATTAGGCTAAAGTTTTATGTATACAGTATAATTCCAGTGAAGTGCCATTCCCCAGAATACTGAAGTGTAAAATATACATACATGACAGCCTGATACCAGTTGCTGCTACTGCATTTAAGGCTGAGTTTACATTATATCGGTATGGCAGAATTTTCTCATCAATTCCATTGTCAGAAAATAATAAGCTGCTACATACCTCTTTGCAGATTAATCTGCCCGCTGTCCCCTGATCTGAAGTTTACCTCTCCTCAGATGGCCGAGAAACAGCAATATGATCTTAACTACTCCGGCTAAAATCATAGAAAAACTCAGGTAGATTCTTCTTCAAATTCTACCAGAGAAGGAATAACACACTCCGGTGCTATTTTTAAAATAACAAACTTTTGATTGAAGGTATGAAACTAAGTATAATCACCACAGTCCTCTCACACATCCTATCTATTCGTTGGGTGCAAGAGAATGACTGGTAATGGAAGTTAGGGGAGGAGCTATATAGCAGCTCTGCTGGGTGAATCCTCTTGCACTTCCTGTTGGGGAGGAGTTAATATCCCATAAGTAATGGATGATCCGTGGACTGGATACACTTAACAAGAGAAAGCATTACTGAGCTAAAAGAAGTTGCACCCAGGTGGTAAATTGCCATAGAACAGGCTAACAATGGTATTGAGCGAGCTGGTTGTTCGTTCCTGTGAGTGCACTTCTCTCTGTGTGTATTTAGTCTCCATATGGGAAAAAAAGGGGCAACCCGACGTGGACTCCTTGCTCAGTGTTTTTAAAGGAATACTGCTACATCTCACTGACGAGGCCCAATGAAGGCCGAAACGATCGTCTGGGGTTGCTGTGTTCCTTGTTCAGAGAGGAATTGCCTTGTATTTCAGCGCTGGACTGACCGTAATAGGCGGGATCAGACTGATATACTACTCTGTGAAAGCATTACTGGGCAAAAAGAAGATGCACCCAGGTGGTAAATCGCCATAGAACAGGCTAACAATGGTATTGAGCTGGTTGTTCATTTGTGTGAGTGCACTTATCTCTGTGTGTGTATATATATATAGAGAGAGAGATAGATAGATAGATAGATAGATAGATAGAAAGATAGATATGCAGACAAAAAACTTGCACTCTCTGGTCTTTGCAATAAAGTAATAGTTTACAGTGACGTTTTAGGGACAAAGTATCCCCTTCCTCAGTCCTATTTATACAACTCCAGAAAAATCTAACGGCTAGATGTAGAGTTTTGTCGGTAACGACCCGCATAGCTAACGCTGGCTTTTTTTCCCCTTCACTTTTTATATACCGCTGGTATTTAGAGTTCACAGAAGGGCTGCGTTAGGCTCCAAAAAGGGAGCGTATAGCATATTTACCGCCACTGCAAATCTCAATACCAGCTGTGCTTATGGACACGGCCAGCTTCAAAAACGTGCTCGTGCACGATTCCCCCATAGAAAACAATGTGGCAGTTTGGGCTGAAAAAAACCTAACACCTGCAAAAAAGCAGCGTTCAGCTCCTAACGCAGCCCCATTGTTTCCTGTGGGGAAACACTTCCTATGTCTGCACCTAACACCCTAACATGTACGCCGAGTCTAAACATCCCTAACCTTACACTTATTAACCCCTAATCTGCCGCCCCCGCTATCGCTGACCCCTGCATATTATTATTAACCCCTAATCTGCCGCTCCGTACACCGCCGCAACCTACGTTATCCCTATGTACCCCTAATCTGCTGCCCCTAACACCGCCGACCCCTATATTATATTTATTAACCCCTAATCTGCCCCCCCCCCTGTCGCCGCCAGCTACCTACAATAATTAACCCCTAATCAATAATTAACCTCACCGCTACTATAATAAATGTATTAACCCCTAATCCGCCTCACTAACCCTATAATAAATAGTATTAACCCCTAATCTGCCCTCCCTAACATCGCTGACACCTAACTTCAAGTATTAACCCCTAATCTGCCGACCGGACCTCACCGCTACTCTAATAAATGTATTAACCCCTAAAGCTAAGTCTAACCCTAACACTAACACTCCCCTAAGTTAAATATAATTTAAATCTAACAAAATAAATTAACTCTTATTAAATAAATTATTCCTATTTAAAGCTAAATACTTACCTGTAAAATAAATCCTAATATAGCTACAATATAAATTATAATTTTATTGTAGCTATTTTAGCATTTATGTTTATTTTACAGGCAACTTTGTATTTATTTTAACCAGGTACAATAGCTATTAAATAGTTAATAACTATTTAAAAGCTACCTAGTTAAAATAATTACAAAATTACCTGTAAAATAAATCCTAACCTAAGTTACAATTAAACCTAACTCTACACTATCAATAAATTAATTAAATAAAATACCTACAATTATCTACAATTAAATCTAACACTACACTATCAATAAATTAATTAAATAAAATACCTACAAATAAATACAAATAAACTAACTAAAGTACAAAAAATTAAAAAAGCTAAGTTACAAAAAATAAAAAAATTAATTACAAACATAATAAAAATATTACAACAATTTTAAGCTAATTACACCTACTCTAAGCCCCCTAATAAAATAACAAAGCCCCCCAAAATAAAAAATGCCCTACCCTATTCTAAAATGAAAATAGAAAAGCTCTTTTACCTTACCAGCCCTTAAAAGGGCCTTTTGCGGGGCATGCCCCAAAGAATTCAGCTCTTTTGCCTGTAAAAAAGAAACATACAATACCCCCCAACATTACAACCCACCACCCACATACCCCTAATCTAACCCAAACCCCCTTAAATAAACCTAACACTAAGCCCCTGAAGATCTTCCTACCTTGTCTTCACCACACCGGGTATCACCGACCGATCCGTCCAGGCTCCGAAATCTTCATCCAAGCCCAAGCTGGGGGCTGGAGATCCATCATCCGGCTGAAGTCTTCTATCAAGCGGCAAGAAGAAGTCCAGAAGAGGCTCCAAAGTCTTCATCCTATCCGGGCAGAAGTGGAGATCCGGACCGGCAACCATCTTGATCCAAGCAGCATCTTCTATCTTCATCCGATGACGAGCGGCTCCATCTTGAAGACCTCCGGCGCGGATCCATCCTCTTCTTCTGATGTCCTAAGTCCGAATGAAGGTTTCTTTAAATGACGTCATCCAAGATGGCGTCCCTCGAATTCCGATTGGCTGATAGGATTCTAATCAGCCAATTAGATTGAGCTTGCATTCTATTGGCTGATAGATAGAATGCGAGCTCAATCTGATTGGCTGATTCAATCAGCCAATCAGATTTTCCCTACCTTAATTCCGATTGGCTGATAGAATCCTATCAGCCAATCGGAATTTGAGGGACGCCATCTTGTATGACGTCATTTAAAGGAACCTTCATTCGGAGTTAGGACGTTGGAAGAAGAGGATGGATCCGCTCCGGAGGTCTTCAAGATGGAGCCGATCGTCATCGGATGAAGATAGAAGATGCCGCTTGGATCAAGATGGTTGCCGGTCCGGATCTCCTCTTCTGCCCGGATAGGATGAAGACTTTGGAGCCTCTTCTGGACTTCTTCTTGCCGCTTGATAGAAGACTTCAGCTGGATGATGGATCTCCAACCCCCGCTTGGGCTTGGATGAAGACTTCGGAGCCTTGACGGATCGGTGATAGATACCCGGTGTGGTGAAGACAAGGTAGGAAGATCTTCAGGGGCTTAGTGTTAGGTTTATTTAAGGGGGGTTTGGGTTAGATTAGGGGTATGTGGGTGGTGGGTTGTAATGTTGGGGGGGGTATTGTGTTTATTTTTACAGGCAAAAGAGCTGAATTCTTTAGGGCATGCCCCGCAAAAGGCCCTTTTAAGGGCTGGTAAGGTAAAAGAGCTTTTCTATTTTAATTTTAGAAAAGGGTAGGGCATTTTTTTATTTTGGGGGCTTTGTTATTTTATTAGGGGGCTTTAGAGTAGGTGTAATTAGCTTAAAATTGTTGTAATATTTTTATTATGTTTGTAATTAATTTTTTTATTTTTTGTAACTTAGCTTTTTTTATTTTTTGTACTTTAGTTAGTTTATTTAATTGTATTTATTTGTAGGTATTTCATGTAATTAATTTATTGATAGTGTAGTGTTAGATTTAATTGTAGGTATTTCATGTAATTAATTTATTGATAGTGTAGTGTTAGGTTTAATTGTAACTTAGGTTAGGATTTATTTTACAGGTAATTTTGTAATTATTTTAACTAATTAGCTATTAAATAGTTATTAACTATTTATTAGCTATTGTACCTGGTTAAAATAAATACAAAGTTGCCTGTAAAATAAATATAAATCCTAAAATAGCTACAACATAATTATAATTTATATTGTAGCTATATTAGGGTTTATTTTACAGGTAAGTATTTAGCTTTAAATAGGATTCATTTATTTAAATTATATTTAAGTTAGGGGGGTGTTAGTGTTAGTGTTAGACTTAGCTTTAGGGGTTAATACATTTATTATAGTAGCGGTGAGGTCCGGTCGGCATATTAGGGGTTAATACTTGAAGTTAGGTGTTGGCGATGTTAGGGAGGGCAGATTAGGGGTTAATACTATTTATTATAGGGTTATTGAGGTGGGAGTGAGGCGGATTAGGGTTTAATAACTTTATTATAGTAGCGGTGAGGTCCGGTTGGCAGATTAGGGGTTAATAATTGTAGGTAGGTGGCGGCGACGTTGGGGGGCAGATTAGGGGTTAATAAATATTATGTAGGTGTCGGCGGTGTTAGGGGCAGCAGATTAGGGGTACATAGGGATAACGTAGGTTGCGGCGGTGTGCGGTCAGCAGATTAGTGGATAAAAAATGTATTAGAGTGGCGGCGATGTGGGGGGGGGGCTCGTTTTAGGGGTACATAGGTAGTTTATGGGTGTTAGTGTACTTTAGAGCACAGTAGTTAAGAGTTTTATGAACCGGCATTAGCCCAGAAAGCTCTTAACTCCTGACTTTTTTCTGCGGCTGGAGTTTTGTCGGTAGATTTCTAACGCTCACTTCAGCCAAGACTCTAAATACCGGCATTAGAAAGATCCCATTGAAAAGATAGGATACGCAATTGGCGTAGGGGGATCTGCGGTATGGAAAAGTCGCGGCTGGAAAGTGAGCGTTAGACCCTTACCTACAAGACTCTAAATACCAGCGGTAGCCCAAAACCAGCGTTAGGAGCCTCTAATGCTGGTTTTGACGGCTAACGCCAAACTCTAAATCTAGCCGTAAGAGACCACTGCAAAGTGATCAGTTTCTCTGGTTTGCCTATTTATTGCTAAGGTTTGAAAACATTGCAGGGTTTTTTTTTGTATTTTGACCAATTGTCATTTTCTGCAAATAAATGCTCTAAATGAAAATATTTTTATTTGGAATTTGGGAGAAATGTTGTCAGTAGTTTATATAATGAAACATTAAAACATACCTATAAATAAAGCAGATAAACTGATAATTTTGCAGTAGTCTCTTAATTTTTTCCATATACAATGTATGTGTGTGTGTGTGTTGTAGTTATACAGTTGCAATCAAAATTGCAAATCAGGTTTATTGTCAAAATTGACAAACTTTCAGCTGTTTGCAATAAACAAATCAAACAAAAGCAATTGAAATAGCTCAACACAACTAATGCTTTAAGTGGTTTCCCCAAATTCAACTGAAAATGCAACTTTTAATAAATTCTGCAGTCTCAAAATTATTTAACCCCTGCATGGCAAACATATTTAGTACTTAATAGAGCACCATTTTGCTTTTATGACCTGTTGCAAATGAGATGCATAGCCAGACACCAGCTTCTGGCAGCATTCCTGAGGAATCTTAGCCCATTCTTCATGAGCAATGGCCTCCAGTTCAGTAATATTCTTGGGTTTGCATGCGGCAACCACATTTTTCAAATGCCATCAGAGATTTTCTATGGGGATAAAGTAGGGTGACTGTGATGGTCACTATAGAATCTTCCAGGACTTCTTCTGCAACCAAGCCTAGGTGGAATTTTAGGTATGCTTGGGATGATTGTCCTGTTGGAAGGTCCAATGACACACACGCTTCCTCACAGATGGCATGACGTTTTCTCCTAGGATATCCTGATATTTAAATGAATACATCTTGCCGTCCACAAGCTGCAGGTTTCCAGTGCCAGAGGAAGCAAAGCAGCCCCAGAGCATCACCGACCCACCACCATGTTTAACTGTAGGCAGAGTGTTCTTTTCAGCATATGCTCAATCTTCTTAATCCAGACATAACGCTGATCCATCGGGCCGAAAAGTTCCACTTTTGTTTCATCGCTCCACAGAATAGAATCCCAAAACTTCTTTGGCTTATTTATATTATTTTGAGCATATTGGAGCCGACTTTTCTTGTGCTTTTGGGTCAGTAGTAGTGTACGTCTTGGAGTTCTGGCATGTAAACCTTCTGCATTTAGTACGTAACTTACTGTGTAAACTGAAACCTCAGTGCCTGTTGCCACCATGTCTTGCTGCAGGTCTTTTGGAGTCATTCAAGGGTTTTTCTCAACCTGCCTTCTCAGACATCTGGTTGCAGCCATTGATAGCTTCCTTGTTCTGCCCTGTCCATGTAGTGTAACCACTATTCCTTTAACTTTGAACTTGTGAACTTTGCTTCAACGGTGTCTCTAGGAACATTCAGTGCCTTTGCTATCTATTTGTATCCTGTTCCTTGTTTGTGAAGGGCGATGATCTCTTCTCTCAACTATTTTGACCATTCTTTTGACTTAGCCATATTTCTAAAATGCAGTCAAATGTGACACTCAACAAGCCCCTAGCCAGTTCAGGTATTTCATGTGTTCTAGCTCAAGCACACCTGGTGCAACTAATGAAGCCCTTAGTTGTGTTGAGCTATTTAAATTGCTTTTGTTTGATTTATTCATTGCAAACAGCTGAAAGTCTGTAAATTTTGACAATAAACCTGATTTGCAAAGGGGGTTGAATAATTTAGATTACAAAATATATGCCAGCTAACATTCTACATCAATGTATATATGTCTATGCATCAATGTGTATATATATATATATATATATATATATATATATATATATATATATATATATATTTTATATATATATATATATATATATATATATATATATATATATAGATAGATAGATAGATAGATAGATAGATAGATAGATAGATAGATAGATAGATAGATAGATTGATAGAGATAGATACCAAAATAACAAGGGCATTGCGTTAAGCAATGATACTTTTTTATTGGACTAACTATATATTTATAAGTACTTTCAGGATTGTATATTCCATACTATTTATACATAGATGCACAGGTAAACTTATGTCCACACTAATGCCATTACAATTATTATTTTTTATATTTTTTTTATATTTTTTGACAATTTTATATTCCCACTGTGTTCATAATTACACAACTTTATACATCTTGATGCTAGGTAGATTTATCCGTTATGTCAGTATGTGCTCTTTGTATAATTATATCTGTCCCTGCCTGTCTTTTTGGGATATTGTCAGCCTCTATACAACTTTCACCTCTACCCCCTCATGATTTTACGACACCCCTTCCTCTCCCTGCACTCAGATCTCTGTAACACTCTCTGTTCTTTTATTCATCCTGTGCTTCAAGATATAATCTGTAAATTCAATTGAATTGGTCAGTATTGCTTTAAACTTGAGAAAGGGATTAATATTCCCAAAAACTTGTTGTAATGCTCGTGGGATACTCCTATATTAGACCGAACTCGGCCAGTAGTCTTGTTATCCTGGCGTCGAGTCGGAATGATAGGGAATATCCCAGAGCAGAGAAAGTTAGTAAGATGAGGAGAGCGGCACTCACCACAAAGGCAGGACAGTCCCCAGCGGCAATGGCAGAGCAGTCCAAGGACATACCACTAGAATGGTCAGAAAGGCAGGGTTCAGCAACAGTAAGGCAGCCCAAGAGTATGCCACTAGAATGGTCCGGCAGGCAGGGTTTGGCAAAAGTAAAGCAGTCCAAGGGCACACCACTAGAATGGTCAAGGCAGGCAGAGTTTGGCAACAATATATCAGTCCAGCAATTTAGGGGTTAAACAGGGAGAGTAGTCAGACAGGCAGAGTTCAGCAGCAGTAAATCAATCCAGCAATTCAGGGGACAAACAGGCAGAGTAGTCAGCAACAGGCAGGTTCAGCAACAAAGATCAGTCCAGCAGTTAAAGGGTTAAGGCAGGTAGAGTAGTCAGTAAACAGGCAGGTTCAGCAACAATGGTATAGAACGATCTTTCACACCCAGGAGCACACAGAGTAACACCTATACTTGGACAGTGACAGATCGTTAGTGCAGGGTTTAAATAGGCACAGGATTCATGCCAGAGAGCTCCCAGCAGCATCACCGCACGCATCCTGAGCCGACACTGCCCCTGGCAACGAGAAAGAAGGAGACACCAGATCCGACACTGCCCCTGGCAATGAGCAGGAAGGAGACCCCACGCCCCTAGCAACGGCTAGAGCGGCGCGGCGTGACATAGCCCCCTCCACAAGGGTTCCCTCTGGAAACCAGAGTCGGCCTCAAAGGATGAGCAGCATGGAATTTGGAGACCAGAGATGGGGCATGCACATCATTGGCAGAGACCCAGGAACGATCTGCCAGGGAGTAACGCTTCCAATGTACCAGGTATTGCAATTGTCTGCACCTGTATCTGGAGTCCAGGATCTTAGCTACCTCATATTTGGGGTGCCCACGGACCAGGAGTGGAGGAGGAGGAGCTTGGAGCCGGGTATATCTATTCTTGATGTATGGTTTAAGCAGTGAGATGTGGAAGACATGATGTAGAGGACCGATAAATCTGGGCCCCAATTTGTGACAGGGTTGACGTAGACGCATGTGTCGAGTAGATATCCAAACATGTTCATCCACTGGAATGGCACGTACAGAAGTCCTATGATGATCAGTAAACTTCTTATATCTAGAGACAGCTGAACGTAGCTGAGAGTGAATACATTGCCAATGAGTGGTGAGTCCAGTGATGTGTTGGTCTGCAGCATGGACCCCAGTGGACTGAGTTAAAAGAGGGAACACACAAGGTTGATATCCTGCTCCGGCTTGAAATGGAGAACATTTAAGGGAAGAGTGCCAAGGAGTGTTTCTTGCCAGCTCAGTTAGGGGTAGCAACTCAGACCAGTTGGTATGGCTAGCATTGACAAAGGCTCTAAGGTAGGCTTCAAGATCCTGGTTTGCTCTCTCAGTTAGTCCATTGGTCTGTGGATGGTAGCCAGGAGACAAGGAAACCATGGTTCCAATCGATTACAAAAGGCCCTCCAAAAGGCAGAGATAAACTGTGAACCTCTGTCGGAAACAATGTTCACAGGAATGCCATGAAGTCGTACCACATGCAAGAGAAAAAGGGATGATAAGCAGCAGATTGAGCAGAAGGTAGTTTGGTTAGTGGTACGAAGTGAGCCAGTCTGGAAAAGCAGTCCACAATGAAGTCCATTGTTATATGTGTCCATGGTTGTTTGGGAATGGACAATGGTTGGCGCAAGCCAGGAGGCAAAGATCGGGGAGTCTTGTTGGCAGCACAAGTTGTGCAGGCGTTGGCATAATCCTGTGCATCAGACTTCATAGTAAGCCACCAAACATGTTGGAAAAGACGCTTGAAAGTCCTAGTCGAACCGGGATGTCCTGAGAGTTTGCTAGATTCCAGGGTACAAAGAGGATATCGGAGGACATGGGGGCTCCAGAAGGTTTACTAGACTGAGCATGTTGCAGTCTCTGCAGAAGGATAGTATTGAGTTGAGCAACCACACTGGGGGTATGATATGTTCAGTAGGAGCTTCTGAGGAATCACTTGAATGAGGGAGCTGATGGGAAAGGGCATCTGCTTTCTTGTTCTTAGTCCCAGGAAGATAAGAGACCACAAAGTTAAAACGAGTAAAGAACAAGGCCCACCTGGCCTGTTGAGGATTGAGTCGGTGAGCAGTCTGTAGTTAAGTCAGTAAGGAGAGCTGAGCAGAAATAGCTTGGAATCCATATTCTGCAACTGTGTGGTATGTGTTCCCAACATCTGTCCCTGAAGATAAACAGCTTGTGCCACCTCATCTGGCTGCATGACCCAAGTATAATGTAATACTCGTGGGATACTCCTCTATCAGGCTGAACTCGGCCAGTAGTCTTGTTATCCCGGCGTTGAGCCGGAATGATAGGGAATATCCCAGAGCAGAGAAAGTTAGTAAGATGAGGAGAGCGGCACTCACCACAGGCAGGACGGTCCCCAGCGGCAAAGGCAGAGCAGTCCAAGGACACACCACTAGAATGGTCAGACAGGCAGGGTTCGGCAACAGTAAGGCAGTCCAAGAGTATACCACTAGAATGGTCTGGCAGGCAGGGTTCAGCAACAGTAAAGCAGTCCAAGGGCACACCACTAGAATGGTCAAGGCAGGCAGGGTTTGGCAACAATATATCAGTCCAGCAATTTAGGGGTTAAACAGGCAGAGTAGTCAGACAGGCAGAGTTCAGCAGCAGTAAATAAATCCAGCAATTCAGAGGACAAACAGGCAGAGTAGTCAGCAACAGGAAGGCTCAGCAACAAAGATCAGTCCAGCAGTTAAAGGGTTAAGGCAGGTAGAGTAGTCAGTAAACAGGAAGGTTCAGCAACAATGGTATAGAATGATCTGTCACACCCAGGAGCACACAGAGTAACACCTATAGTGCAGGGTTTAAATTTGTGCAGGATTTGCGCCAGAGAGCTCCCAGCAGCATCAGGAGCGTGCGGCGATGACATCAGCAATGCACGCATCCTGAGCTGACACTGCCCCTGGCAACAAGCAGGAAGGAGACGCCAGATCCGACATTGCCCCTGGCAACGAGCAGGAAGGAGATGCCGCGCCCATAGCAATGGCTAGAGCGGCGCGGCGTGACACTTGTCTACTTATAAATATATAGTTAGTCCAATAAAAAAGTATCATTGCTGAATGCAACACGCTTGTTATTTTGGTATCTAAATCACAGGACTAACACAGCTACCAGGGCCACCATCAGGGGGTGACAGGGGTTACTCCTGTCAGGGGCCCAATGGGCCAGGGAGGCCTCATGAGACAAGAACTAAAAAAAAAATTTAAAAAAATGTTGGCAGCCACTAGTGGGTACTACAGCAGAGTGCTAATTGCAGAAATTGGAAATGTTATTACAAGGAGTAAAGTATTAACATTTAAGAGGATTTCTGAGTGTGCACTAAACCACTATGCACAGTGTGAGGCAGACTTGGCACTTTGTACAGTGTGTGTCTGAGTCAGACGCCAGATCACTTTCATTTGCAGAGGAGGTAGGATTTACTTAGCAAATGTTTTTTATTTATTTGTGCAATTTCAGATTGTAACTTCAGTGTGGTAGTAGTTGTATGGTGGGGCCAGGGGTCCATAAAACACATTTTTTTAGCAACAGTGCATTTATGATTATTTAACAATCCTGTAGAAATTCTATATTTAAAACCATGCAGAATTTGTCAGATATGCATTTTTTAATTTTATATATATATATATATATATATATATATATTACATTCCAGTTTACTGCCCCTT
This sequence comes from Bombina bombina, assembly GCF_027579735.1. Lineage (NCBI taxonomy): Eukaryota > Metazoa > Chordata > Amphibia > Anura > Bombinatoridae > Bombina > Bombina bombina. The sequence continues at coordinate 1,083,440,377 of NC_069499.1, read as the reverse complement.
TATGCAAGGACTTGCCAGATGCAAGGAGGCATTTTATTTAAGATTTGTACATCTGCATAACATGTTAAACTCTCAGACTAAGATTGCTCAGTGTTTGAAATGATACAGGTTAACTTAAAATTGTTCAGTTTACACTACAGCTGACTTAATTTTGAATTACATACCAACAAGCCTAAATCCTGCATTTAACCAGATCTAATGGTATGAGTACCACAGCTTATGGTTCCACCAAGACCATATAGAGTACAGCAGCATTTTCAAAATCCATAAGTACAGCTGACAGATGGGATTATTTGTATACTATATTTGAAGTGGTGCTCTTGGTTGGGGAAAATGGAGAAAAAACAAATATATGCCAACCTTTTAAAAGTACTTTTCTTCATATAGCCATCTACCCAGATCATTAATGTACAATTTTGAATTCACAAAATTATTATTTTTTTGCACATTAACAAATATGATTCTTTAAAAAGTGATCTCTAAATTTCTGCATTTTGTTTATCATGCATGTCACACACTGTTGATTTAAGGGATGCAAGGTGCATAAATGTTTCCTCCTGTGAGTGTTTCTGTGGGTGTCTGTGTTTATGTCTTTGTGCTTTGGTTTGTGTTTCTGAGTGTGTATGTATTTTTCTTCTGTGGGTCTCTCTGTGAGGGTGGGTGTGTATGTCTTTGTGCATTTTCTGTGAATGTCTGTGAGGGTGTGTGTGCATATGTCTTTGAGCTTTTTCTATGGGTGTCTCTGTGAAGGTGTGTGTATGTTTGTCTTTGTGTATTTTCTCTGGATGCCTCTGTGAGGGTGTGTGTGTGCGTATGTATGTATGTCTGTGTTTTCTGTGGATGTCTCTGTGAGGGTGGTGTTTTCTGTGTGTGTCTCTGTGAGGGTGTGTGTATGTCTTTGTGTGTTTTCTGTGGATGTCTCACTGAGGGTGTGTTTATGTATGTCTTTCTGTGTTTTATGTGGTTGTCTCTCTCTGTGTGTATGTCTGTGTGTTTTCTGTGGGTGTTTCTGTGTGTGTGTGTATGTCTTTGTGTTTTCTGAGGCTGTCTCTTTCAGTGTTTCCTTGGGTGCATGTGCAAGTTTGAGTTTGTGTGTGTGTCCATTGTCTGTTCCTTTTTAGGACATTTTGACCTTGCTACTAATTATTTACATCTTTCTACAGACTTTGAGACTAACGATACCTTTCCAGAAGTCACCAATCCACCATTTAACCTTTAAATGATTGTTTAGGCAGTTCAGGGCCCTTCCTTTCAGCCACTGCATGCTGTTGTCATCATTTAGTTGGCATCTTCCTTTACAAAAAGATAATCAGAACTCCATAATTTCTTTTGCAAATCTCCTTTTTTTTACAAAACTGTAGTTTACCTCATCAGGTCAATGTAAACAAGTGCTGAGTGTCTGTTTGGTGTCTGTGTCTGAGTGTGTTTCTTTGCGTGTCTGCTAGAGTGTCTATATGTGAATCCTTATGTGTGAGTGTGTTTTAGTGTATGAGTGTGTCTGTGTGTGTGTATGTTACTACCTTTACAACATTTCCAAGTTTAAATAGACACTTAAGAATAAAGTGCATATACGTTTTAGTCACTTGGTCAAAAACTGCACATGTCAAAATTTCTAGTGGCGGCCCTGACAGCTACTCCAATCAACACATATATATATATATATATATATATATATATATATATATAGTACAATAGAAAGGGCCTGCACTCCAATCCTCAATTTGAGAAAACAACGACCAGGGTGCTTATCAGGGATAAACACAGTCATAGAAAGACAGCACTCACTGAATATTATGTATAAAACTTACGGCTAGATTTAGAGTTCTGCGGCCAAAGGGGTGCGTTAGCTACGCTGGCTTTTTTTCTCCCGCACCTTTTAAATACCGCTGGTATTTAGAGTTCACAGAAGGGCTGTGTTAGGCTCCAAAAAGGGAGCGTAGAGCATATTTACCACCACTGCAACTCTAGATACCAGCATTGCTTACGGACGCGGGCAGCTTCAAAAACGTGCTCGTGCACGATTCCTCCATAGGAAACAATGGGGCTGTTTGAGCTGAAAAAAAAACTAACACCTGCAAAAAAGCACCGTTCAGCTCCTAACGCAGCTACATTGTTTCCTATGGGGAAACACTTCCTAAATCTGCACCTAACACCCTAACATGTACCCCGAGTCTAAACACCCCTAACCTTACACTTATTAACCCCTAATCTGCCGCCCCCGCTATCGCCGACCACTATGTTATATTTATTAACCCCTAATCTGCCGCCCCCGCTATCGCTGACTCCTGCATATTATTATTAACCCCTAATCTGCCGCTCCGTACACCGCCGCAACATACATTATAGTTATGTACCACTAATCTGCTGTCCCTAACACCGCTGACCCCTATATTATATTTATTAACCCCTAATCTGCCCCCCACAATGTCGCCGCCAGCTACCTACAATAATTAACCCCTAATCTGCCGACCGGATCTCGCCGCTACTCTAATAAATGGATTAACCCCTAAAGCTAAGTCTAACCCTAACACTAACACCCCCCTAAGTTAAATATAATTTAAATCTAACGAAATACATTAACTCTTATTAAATAAATTATTCCTATTTAAAGCTAAATACTTACCTGTAAAATAAATCCTAATATAGCTACAATATAAATTATAATTATATTGTAGCTATTTTAGGATTAATATTTATTTTACAGGCAACTTTGTATTTATTTTAACCAGGTACAATAGCTATTAAATAGTTAATAACTATTTAATAGCTAAAATAGTTAAAATAATTACAAAATTACCTGTAAAAATAAATCCTAACCTAAGTTACAATTAAACCTAACACTACACTATCAATAAATTAATTAAATACAATACCTACAAATAACTACAATTAAATAAACTAACTAAAGTGCAAAAAATAAAAAAGAACTAAGTTGCAAAAAATAAAAAAATATTTACAAACATTAGAAAAATATTACAACAATTTTAAACTAATTACACCTACTCTAAGCCCCCTAATAAAATAACAAAGACCCCCAAAATAAAAAATGCCCTACCCTATTCTAAATTTAAAAAGTTCAAAGCTCTTTTACCTTACCAGCCCTGAAAAGGGCCATTTGCGGGGCATGCCCCAAATAATTCAGCTCTTTTGCCTGTAAAAAAAAAACATACAATACCCCCCCCAACATTACAACCCACCACCCACATACCACTAATCTAACCCAAACCCCCCTTAAATAAACCTAACACTAAGCCCCTGAAGATCTTCCTACCTTATCTTCACCATGCCAGGTTCACCGATCCGTCCACCGAAGTCTTGATCCAAGCCTCCGAAATCTTGATCCAAGCCCAAGCGGGGGCTGAAGAGTGACGTCCATCCTCCGGCTGAAGTCTTGATCCAAGCGGGCAGAAGAAGACATCCGAACCGGCAAACATCTTCATCCAAGCCGCATCTTCTATGTTGTTCAATCCGACGACTTCCCGACGAATGACGGTTCCTTTAAGGGACGTCATCCAAGATGGCGTCCCTCGAATTCCGATTGGCTGATAGGATTCTATCAGCCAATCGGAATTAAGGTAGGAAAATTCTGATTGGCTGATGGAATCAGCCAATCAGATTCAAGTTCAATCCGATTGGCTGATCCGATCAGCCAATCAGATTGAGCTCGCATTTTATTGTCTGATCGGAAATTAAAGTCCCTTAAAGGAACCGTCATTCATCGGGAAGTCGTCGGTGAAGATGGATGGATCCGCGCTGGAGGTCTTGAAGATCAGCCGGTCGTCATCGGATTGAAGAACATAGAAGATGCGGCTTGGATGAAGATGTTTGCCGGTCCGGATGTCCTCTTCTGCCCGCTTGGATCAAGACTTCAGCCGGAGGATGGACGTCACTCTTCAGCCCCCGCTTGGGCTTGGATCAAGATTTAGGAGGCTTGGATCAAGACTTCGGTGGACGGATCAGTGAACCTGGCATGGTGAAGATAAGGTAGGAAGATCTTCAGGGGCTTAGTGTTAGGTTTATTTAAGGGGGGTTTGGGTTAGATTAGGGGTATGTGGGTGGTGGGTTGTAATGTTGGGGGGGTATTGTATGTTTTTTTTTACAGGCAAAAGAGCTGAATTATTTGGGGCATGCCCCGCAAATGGCCCTTTTCAGGGCTGGTAAGGTAAAAGAGCTTTGAACTTTTTTAATTTAGAATAGGGTAGGGCATTTTTTTATTTTGGGGGTCTTTGTTATTTTATTAGGGGGCTTAGAGTAGGTGTAATTAGTTTAAAATTGTTGTAATATTTTTCTAATGTTTGTAAATATTTTTTTATTTTTTGTAACTTAGTTCTTTTTTATTTTTTGTACTTTAGTTAGTTTATTTAATTGTAGTTATTTGTAGGTATTGTATTTAATTAATTTATTGATAGTGTAGTGTTATGTTTAATTGTAACTTAGGTTAGGATTTATTTTACAGGTAATTTTGTAATTGTTTTAACTATTTTAGCTATTAAATAGTTATTAACTATTTTATAGCTATTGTACATGGTTAAAATAAATACAAGTTGCCTGTAAAATCAATATTAATCCTAAAATAGCTACAATATAATTATAATTTATATTGTAGCTATATTAGGATTTATTTTACAGGTAAGTATTTAGCTTTAATTAGGAATAGCTTATTTAATAAGAGTTAATTTATTTTGTTAGATTTAAATTATATTTAACTTAGGGGGGTGTTAGTGTTAGGGTTAGACTTAGCTTTAGGGGTTAATCCATTTATTAGAGTAGCAGCGAGATCCGGTCGGCAGATTAGGGGTTAATTATTGTAGGTAGCTGGCAGCGACGTTGTGGGGGGCAGATTAGGGGTTAATAAATATAATATAGGGGTCGGCGGTGTTAGGGGCAGCAGATTAGGGGTACATAACTATAATGTATGTTGCGGCGGTGTACGGAGCGGCAGATTAGGGGTTAAAAAAAATATGCAGGGGTCAGCGATAGCGGGGGCGGCAGATTAGGGGTTAATAAATATTATGTAGGTGTCGGCGGTGTTAGAGGCAGCAGATTAGGGGTACATAGGGATAATGTAGGTTGCGGCGGTGTACGGAGCGGCAGATTAGGGGTTAAAAAAATGTAATAGAGTGGCGGCGATGTGGGGGGATCTTGGTTTAGGGGTACATAGGTAGTTTATGGGTGTTAGTATACTTTAGAGCACAGTAGTTAAGAGCTTTATGAACCGGCGTTAGCCCAGAAAGCTCTTAACTACTGACTTTTTTCTGCGGCTGGAGTTTTGTCGTTAGATTTCTAACGCTCACTTCAGCCAAGACTCTAAATACCGGCGTTAGAAAGATCCCATTGAAAAGATAGGATACGCAAATGGCGTAGGGGGATCTGCGGTATGGAAAAGTCGCGGCTGCAAAGTGAGCGTTAGACCCTTTCCTGACTGACTCTAAATACCAGCGGGCGGTAAAAACCAGCGTTAGGACCCTCTAACGCTGGTTTTGACGGCTACCACCCAACTCTAAATCTAGGCCTAAGTTTTTATTGAAGCATATCAAAAGATAAAATGTCCCATGACTTTTCGGTACCTAATTGGCACCTTTTTCAAATGGATTCACCCGTGCATCAGGCAGATGAAGTAACCTGACATCTAGAAGTCTGTTAAAAACCTTAGACACTGAAGCCTTATATACCCTGTGTGTCCTTAGTGTGCCCAATAGAGAAAGCGCTGTTCTGGAAATCAACCACGTGTATATGCGAGGCCACTCCCCTTTCGTCCATTGTGTGAGCTTTCATTGGTGCAGATTACAAAGTCATCAGCATAAACAACCCTCGTAGAATATCGGGTCAGGCACATGGCTAATTAGCATGTGTGATACTGCGCATGACAGGCTGGGAGTCCGGGTATGCCATTGCTAATGGCTGTAGCATCAAATTAAAAAAGTAGATGATGCAAAAAATCACTGTGAGCAATGGACAAAAAAATAATAATAAACATATGTATATGTCAACATACAGTATGTGCAATATATAAAGCAAAGCGAGAGGGATATTAGGAATAAGATCGTATAGTCTATAGAAGGTGGAGAAGCAGGCAAAGGGAATTGGCAACTTCAGTCAATCAAATTGCGGCAGACTGCCAAAATAGCTATTAAGCCAGTGTAAACATGTAGAGAGGTCGACCGTGTCTGCAGTCAGATCACGGCAGAATTTGAAAAGCAGTGTTTATCCAATGAAGGGGCCATAATCCAAGTGAATGTTGAGGCCCTTAGGTTTGACCATATCTAGGGTATAAATCCATTTTGTCTCCAGCTATAATAAATGTCTTCCATGGTCCCCACCTCTAGTCAGGGGTGGTATGTGATCTATGATCATAGTCCTTAAACTGGAGACACTGTGCTGGAAGAAAATGGTGTGCCACTGGCTGGTCTGAGGACCCCTTCTTGTTTACCTCCCTAATGGCATGTCTATGCTTGGCCATCCTTTCTCAGAAGGTAGTGATGGTTTTCCCCACATAAAACAAGGAACAAGAACAGATCAAGACATAAACCACATATGTGCTGTTGCACGACAATCTGTGTTGAATTTTGTACCGTTGATTGGAATGTGGATGCTGGAATGTAGATCCCATTTGCATCCCATTACAGGTAATGCAGTACCAATATTTGAAACATCCTTTCTTTACAGATTTGAGCCATGTATCCTTCTGATATGATTCCTTGGGGTCAGTTTTGACCAAGGTGTCACGGATATTCCTTGCTCATCTGTAAACCATTTGTGGGGGTCTTTGTCTCCAATTTGAGAGGCTTCTGTCTGTCTGTAATACATCCCATAGTTTCTGAACTGACTCAGTAATGTGGGTATGTTCAGGTGTAAATGTTGTGCCAAAATTCAAAATTGGGGTCAATGTATTTCTCTGATCACTTTTCTTGTTAAGCAGGGTCCATTGAGAGTGGTGTTCCAACCTACCTAATTTCAAACCGCAAATCCTCTGTCAGCCGCTCTGGAATCAATCCGGGATGTAACCCAACTGCTAGCGTGAATTGAAAGCACACGCTAGCACACTGAGAAATATCCAGGACGTGACCCACTCAGGAAGCAGATTAGAAGATAACAAAAATGAATATTGTTCCAGAATGCAGGAAAGCCACAAAGGATAAAACGTCCCTTTAAGTAGTACAAAGAACAAAAAGGAAATGCTCTTACTTTGAAGCTTCTGAAAAAGGTCCTCTTTAGCAGGCTTGTAAAACAAAGGAAAAGTTCTCTTTTGCAGCTTGTAAAAGTATAATGTCCCTTTAAGCAGGTTTATAACAAACAGAAAGGCAAAGTTCTCTTTTGCAGCTTGTAAAAGTAAATGTCCCTTTTAAGCAGGTGTATAACAAACAGAAAGGCAAAGTTCTCTTTTGCAGCTTGTAAAAGTATAATGTCCCTTTAAGCAGGTTTATAACAAACAGAAAGGCAAAGTTCTCTTTTGCAGCTTGTAAAAGTAAATGTCCCTTTTAAGCAGGTGTATAACAAACAGAAAGGCAAAGTTCTCTTTTGCAGCTTGTAAAAGTAAATGTCCCTTTTAAGCAGGTGTATAACAAACAGAAAGGCAAAGTTCTCTTTTGCAGCTTGTAAAAGTAAAATGTCCCTTTAAGCAGGTCTTGTTTAACAAAGAATAGGTTTAAAGGTAAAGGCCAAAGCAAGGTCAGGCAGGCAGAAGTCGGCATCCAAATATCAGCAAAAGGTATAGGCAAAAGACAGGGTCAGGCAAGCAGAAGTCGGCATCCAAGAGACAGCAAAAGGGTAATAGCTACAGGCAAGGTCAGGCAGGCAGAAGTCAATGTCCAAATATCAGCAAGTAGGGATTAGGCAAGAGGCTTGGTCAGGCAGGCAGAAGTCGGTACACAGAAGAATAAAACTGATATGGTACTCACAATCCAGGGAAACAAACAAACGGGCCCAGATTCAGATCTCCCGCCGAGATTTAAAGGGCAGGAGCGTAACCGTCATCAGAGGGGTGTGAGAGAAAGCGTCATGTTGCTAAGCAACATGACGTCAGAGACACAGAGGAGTTCCGGGAGCCGCGGCGACACGGCGATGAACGGAAGCGCTCATGACAGCACCCCCTCCTCAAGGGCCCCTCCGGGGGACAGGACCAGGTCTATCAGGATGAGTCTTGTGGAAGGTCTTGACCAATATTGGAGCATTTACTTGATGAGCAGGTTCCCAAGAACGTTCCGTGACTGGATAACCCTTCCAATGAATGAGATAATACAATTTCTTGCCCCGCAATTTGGAATCTAGAATATGGCTGATCTCAAACTCAGGATGTCCATGCACCAATAACGGTGGAGGTTTAGAAAAAGGCTTAGAATACCTGTTAATCATCACAGGTTTTAAAAGAGAAACATGGAATACCGGATGGACTTTGAGAGACTTGGGTAAAGCTACCCGATAAGCAGTGGAACATACCTGACCCAGTATTCGGAAAGGACCCACATATCGTGGTCCCAATTTGTTAGAAGGTTGTTTCAGGCGAAGAAATCGAGAGGAAATCCAAACTTTATCACCAGGGCGATATTTGGGAGCCTTTTTCCGTCGAAGATCCGAAAAGAACTTGTAACGTCTAGAAGTTACAGAAAGAATACGATGTATCTTCTGCCAATGTCGAGTTAATCTTCGGGCTGTAAGATCAGAAGCAGGATTCACTGTGGAGGAAGTATGCAAAGGGAACGTCCTAGGCTGATATCCGTAAGCTGCATGAAAAGGAGAAGTCTGAAGGGAGGAATTGTACCGGGCATTATGGGCCAATTCAGCCAAAGGAAGGTAAGAAGTCCAGTTAGAATGATAATGATCCACATAATGTCTAAGATATGTTTCAAGACACTGGTTTACTCTTTCAGTCTGACCATTCGATTGTGGGTGGTGAGAAGTAGAGAGAGATATAGTAGTACCAAAATGTTTACAAAGTGACCTCCAAAATCGAGAAACGAATTGTACCCCTCTATCTGAAACAATATCAAGAGGAAATCCATGGATTCTTACAATATGTAGAATAAAAAGTTCAGAGAGTCTTTTGGCAGATGGTAATCCTGGCAAGGGTACAAAATGAGCCGTCTTAGTGAACCTGTCGACCACCACCCAGATAGTATTGTTCCCAGTGGACAAGGGAAGATCGGTAATAAAGTCCATGGATACATGAGTCCAAGGCTGGTGAGGTATAGGCAATGGTTGGAGTAATCCTGAAGGAAGTTGGCGTGGAGTTTTGTTCATGGCACATTGTGTGCATACTGAGACGTAATCCTTCACATCTTGAGAGAGTGTAGGCCACCAGACATGTTGTTTGAGGTTTCGAGTGGTAATACTGATGCCAGGATGTCCAGAAAGGGGACTATCATGAGCCCAAAATAAAATCTTGGAACGAAGGCGTTCAGGAACAAAGAGTAAACCATTGGGAGGTTTACAGGACAAAGGAAGACGCTCTTGAGCGGACTGTAATTCTTGTAACCAAGAAGTTGTTAACTGGGCAATGACTTCATGAGGTTGGAGAATGGTACCAGACTCAGGAACTGGGGTATCTTGAAATTGTCTGGAAAGTGCGTCTGCTTTAATATTTTTTGAACCAGGTATGTAAGACAAATTATAGTGAAACCGAGAGAAGAATAAGGACCAGCGTGCTTGCCTGGAATTTAGTCGTTTGGCTGTTTGGAGATACAGAAGGTTCTTATGATCAGTAAGTATAGTAAATGGCAAAGAAGTACCTTCCAGCCAATGTCTCCATTCATCCAATGCCATCTTGATGGCAAGTAACTCTTTATTCCCTACGTCATAGTTAAATTCGGAAGGAGTGAATTTTTTAGAGAAAAAAGCAACAGGATGAATCCTTCCAGTCTCTGGTATTCGTTGAGACAGAACCGCTCCAGCAGCAACAGAGGAAGCATCCACCTCCAGAATAAATTGAAACTCAGGATTTGGATGACGAAGGATAGGAGCTGAGGAAAAAGCTTCTTTGAGAGATTCAAAAGCTTCTATAGCCTCAGACGGCCATACTTTACAGTTTTGTCCTTTTCTTGTGAGAGAAGTAAGAGGAGAAGTAATAGTAGCAAAATTCTTGATGAACTTTCTGTAATAATTGGCGAAGCCTAGGAAACGTTGTAAAGCCTTCAAAGAATCAGGTCTAGGCCAATCCAAAATGGCAGAAAGTTTAGTAGGGTCCATTTCGAATCCAGATGCCGATATTACATAACCCAGAAAGGGTATGATTTTTTGATGGAAAGAACATTTCTCCAGTTTAGCAAACAGATGGAATTCTCTTAGACGTTGAAGTACTTTCTTGACGTGGTGCACATGATCTTGGTGGTTCTGAGAAAAAATTAAGATGTCGTCCAGGTATATGATAACAAAAATATTCAAAAAATCACGAAAGATCTCATTTACAAAATGCTGGAAAACCGCCGGAGCATTGCATAGCCCAAAGGGCATGACCAAATATTCATAATGCCCAAATCGAGTGTTAAAGGCAGTCTTCCACTCATCTCCTTTGCGTATACGGATCAAGTTGTATGCACCACGTAGGTCGAGTTTGGTGAAAATGGTGGCTCCCTGAAGATAAGTAAAAAGTTCAGGAATAAGGGGCAGAGGATAACTGTTCTTGATGGTAATCTGATTCAATCCACGATAATCAATACAGGGTCTTAATCCGCCATCCTTTTTTCCCACAAAAAAGAAACCAGCCCCTACAGGGGAAGAGGAGGGTCGAATAAATCCTCTAGCCAGATTGTCTTTTATATATTCTTCCAGAGCCATGTTTTCTGGTTTAGAAAGTGGATATGTTTTGCCTCGAGGATAGGCAGCCCCAGGAAGGAGGTCAATGGGACAATCAAAAGGGCGATGAGGAGGAAGACGTTCCGCTTCTTTTTTGGAGAAGACATCCACAAAGTCATGGTAATGCATAGGTAAGGATTCCGGAGTTTCAACTGTGAGAGCAATAGTGAGTGGTAACTTAGTAATCTCTTGAAGACATTTAGTCTGGCATGTAGATCCCCAGGAAGTGAGTTCACCGAAAGTCCAAGAAAAAATGGGATTGTGAATCTGGAGCCAGGGTAATCCCAAGATAATGGGAAATTGCGGAGTGGGAATGACATCGAAACAAATTGTCTCAGAATGAAGTATTCCTACGGTGAGGATTAAGGGTTGAGTAGAAAACTGAATGTATCCAGAACCCAAAGGATCTCCACTGACCGTAGAGACTGAAATGGAATACTCCTTCTTTAGTAAGGGTATAGAATGAGTAGAAACAAATGTAGAGTCAATGAACACACCTCCAGCACCGGAATCAATTAGGGCTTGGGTATAGATCTTCTTTTGTCCAATTAGAAGAGTTACTGGAACAAAGAGTTTCTTGTATAGGGAATGACCACTATTTTGGCTTAACTCAGTTCCCTGGACTAGAGTTAAGCCCTGGCTTTTACTGGCCTAGTAGGACAATCCCTTAATAAATGTCCTTTAAGGCCACAGTACAGACATAAGCCAAGAGTCCGTCTTCTTAAGCGTTCAGTCTCAGTTAATTTTATACTTCCTACTTCCATGGGTTCAGCCTGATCAGTAGTAGGAGAGGCTGGAGTGACTGGACTAGAAAAACGAGGAGCTAAACGAAAAGGAGTTCGAGTGGCAGTCCTCTGTGTTCTATCCTTTTCTTGTTGGCGTTCACGAAACCTGGCGTCGAGACAGATACAGAGATTTATTAAGGCTTCTAAGGACTCTGGAAGTTCACGATACACCAATTCATCCTTGAGACGCTCAGAAAGTCCTTTACGGAAAGCGGCTCTGAGTGCTCCCTGATTCCAAGTGGTTTCAGAGGCAAGGGTGCGGAACTCAATTGCATATTGAGAGACTGGTTGATTTCCTTGACGTAAATCCAGGAGAGTTGCTTCAGCAGCGGATGACCTTCCAGGTTTATCGAATACGTTTGAGAATGTAGATAGAAATGTATCAACATCCAACAGTATAGGATCATTCTTTTCTAGCAAAGGTGACACCCAAGCCAAGGCTTTTCCTTTCATTAAGGAAATAAGAAACGTGATTCTAGAAGAGGCAGTAGCAAAGAGAGTAGGGCTATTTCGGAAATGAAGACGGCATTGATTCAAAAAGCCTCTACATTCTTCAGGATTCCCATCATATTTATCCGGAAGAGGAATCCTGGGACTTAGTTGTACCTGAGACTGATTGTTAGGAATCGGAGGAGGTAATGCCTCAATCGGATTTGGATTGGGATTAGGATTGGGAGGTGCGGTAGCAACCAAATTTTGTAATAGAGCAGTAATTTGATCAAGTTTAGTGTCCAGAGACTGCAAGTGAGTGGCATGAGAACCCAAGAGCTGTCCCTGGTGAGCCACGGCCATAGATAATTCAGTGGGGTCCATTTTTATGGCCCGTTTGTAATGTCAGCCGCTCTGGAATCAATCCGGGATGTAACCCAACTGCTAGCGTGAATTGAAAGCACACGCTAGCACACTGAGAAATATCCAGGACGTGACCCACTCAGGAAGCAGATTAGAAGATAACAAAAATGAATATTGTTCCAGAATGCAGGAAAGCCACAAAGGATAAAACGTCCCTTTAAGTAGTACAAAGAACAAAAAGGAAATGCTCTTACTTTGAAGCTTCTGAAAAAGGTCCTCTTTAGCAGGCTTGTAAAACAAAGGAAAAGTTCTCTTTTGCAGCTTGTAAAAGTATAATGTCCCTTTAAGCAGGTTTATAACAAACAGAAAGGCAAAGTTCTCTTTTGCAGCTTGTAAAAGTAAATGTCCCTTTTAAGCAGGTGTATAACAAACAGAAAGGCAAAGTTCTCTTTTGCAGCTTGTAAAAGTATAATGTCCCTTTAAGCAGGTTTATAACAAACAGAAAGGCAAAGTTCTCTTTTGCAGCTTGTAAAAGTAAATGTCCCTTTTAAGCAGGTGTATAACAAACAGAAAGGCAAAGTTCTCTTTTGCAGCTTGTAAAAGTAAATGTCCCTTTTAAGCAGGTGTATAACAAACAGAAAGGCAAAGTTCTCTTTTGCAGCTTGTAAAAGTAAAATGTCCCTTTAAGCAGGTCTTGTTTAACAAAGAATAGGTTTAAAGGTAAAGGCCAAAGCAAGGTCAGGCAGGCAGAAGTCGGCATCCAAATATCAGCAAAAGGTATAGGCAAAAGACAGGGTCAGGCAAGCAGAAGTCGGCATCCAAGAGACAGCAAAAGGGTAATAGCTACAGGCAAGGTCAGGCAGGCAGAAGTCAATGTCCAAATATCAGCAAGTAGGGATTAGGCAAGAGGCTTGGTCAGGCAGGCAGAAGTCGGTACACAGAAGAATAAAACTGATATGGTACTCACAATCCAGGGAAACAAACAAACGGGCCCAGATTCAGATCTCCCGCCGAGATTTAAAGGGCAGGAGCGTAACCGTCATCAGAGGGGTGTGAGAGAAAGCGTCATGTTGCTAAGCAACATGACGTCAGAGACACAGAGGAGTTCCGGGAGCCGCGGCGACACGGCGATGAACGGAAGCGCTCATGACATCCTCCAACAGCAGTTAGATACTATCGGCCAGATTATGAGTTTTGCGGTAAGAGGGGTGCAGTGCTAACTTGCAAGTTATTGTCACTGCTCACTTTCCTACAGCGCTGGTATTACAGGTTTTTATTAACCCGGTGTTAAATGTCAAGAAGTGATCGTAGAGCAAAATTGTGTTCCATACCGCACTCCAATACCAGCGCTGCTTAAGTCAGTGGTGAGCTGGTTGTACGTGCTTGTGCATGATTTCTCCATAGAAATCAATGGGGAGAGCCGGCTGACAAAAAGTCTAACACCTGCAATAAAACAGCGTAAAGCTCCGTAACGCAGCCCCATTGATTCCTATGGGGAAACAAAATTTATGTTTACACCTAACACCCTATCATGAACCCCGAGTCTAAACACCCCTAATATTACACTTATTAACCCCTAATCTGCCGCCCGACATCTACATTATACTTATTAACCCCTAATCTGCCGATCCGGACATCGCCGCCACTATAATAAACATATTAACCCCTAAACCACCACACTCCCGCATCGCAAACACTAGTTAAATATTATTAACCCCTAATCTGCTGCCCCTAACATCGTCACCACCTACCTACATTTATTAACCCATAATCTGCCGCCCCCAACGTCGCTGCCACTATACTAAATGTATTAACCCCTAAATCTAAGTCTAACCCTAACACCTCCTAACTTAAATATAATTAAATTAAATAATTAAATTAAATCTAAATCAAACCTACTATTAATAACTAAATAATTCCTATTTAAAACTAAATACTTACCTATAAAATAAACCCTAAGCTAGCTACAATATAACTAATAGCAACATTGTATCTATCTTAGGGTTTATTTTTATTTCACAGGCAAGTTTGTATTTATTTTAACTAGGTAGAATAGTTCCTAAATAGTTATTAACTATTTACTAACTATCTAGCTAAAATAAATACAAATTTACCTGTAAAATAAAACCTAACCTAAGTTACACTAACACCTAACACTACACTACAATTAAATAAATTACCTAAATTAAATACAATTAAATAAATTAAATACAATTAACTAAAATAAATACAATTACATAAATTACAAAAACAAACAAACACTAAATTACATAAGATAAAAAACAAATTACAAGATATTTAAACTAATTACACTTAATCTATTAGACCTATCAAAATAAAAAAGCCCCCCCCCAATTTAAAAATACTAAACTAAACTAAACTACCAATAGCCCTTAAAAGGGCCTTTTGCGGGGCATTGCCACAAAGAAATCAGCTCTTTAACCTGTTAAAAAAAAATACAAACAACCCCCCCAACAGTAAAACCCACCACCCACACAACAAAACCCCCCAAATAAAATCCTAACTAAAAAAACCTAAGCTCCCCATTGCCCTGAAAAGGGCATTTGGATGGGCATTGCTGTTAAAAAATAAAACCCACCCAATAAACCCTTAAAAAACCTAACACTAACTTCCAAAGATCCACTTACAGTTTTGAAGATCCGACATCCATCCTTAACGAAGCCGGGAGAAGTCCTCATCGAAGTGGCAAGAAGTCCTCAACGAAGCCGGGAGAGGTCTTCATCCAAGCCGGCAGAAGTGGTCCTCCAAACGGGCAGAAGTCTTCATCCAGACGGCATCTTCTATCTTCATCCACCCAACGCGGAGCGGCTCCATCTTCAAGTCATCCGGCGCATAGCATCCTCTTCCAACAAAGTCTTCTTCCCGAATGAATGTTTCTTTAAGTGACGTCATCCAAGATGGCTTCCCTTAGATTCCTATTGGCTGATAGACATCAGCCAATCGGAATTAAGGTGAAAAAAATCCTATTGGCTGATGCAATCAGCCAATAGGATTGAGCTCGCATTCTATTGGCTGTTCCAATCAGCCAATAGAATGCCAGCTCAATCTTATTGGCTGATTGCATCAGGGGTTAACTAGCTTAGGGCTTATTTTACAGGTAAGTATTTAGTTTTTTAATAGGAATTATTTAATTATTAATAGTAGGTTTGATTTAGATTTAATTTAATTATATTTAATTTAGGGGGTGTTAGGGTTAGGGTTAGACTTAGGTTTAGGGGTTAATAAATTTAGTATAGTGGCGGCGACGTTGGGGCGGTAGATTACGGGTTAATAACTGTAATGTAGGTTGTGGCGATGTTAGGGGCGGCAGATTAGGGGTTAATAATATTTAACTAGTGTTTGCGAGGCGGGAGTACGACGGTTTAGGGGTTAATATGTTTATTATAGTGGCGGCGCTGTCGGGAGCGGCAGATTAGGGTTTAATAATTTTATTTTAGTGTTTGCAATTAGGGAGGGCCTCAGTTTAAGGGTTAATATGTAGTTTATGGGTGTTAGTGTACTTTTTAACCCTTTCGTTATGAGTTTTATGCTACATCTTTGTAGTATAAAACTACTGACTTTAGAATACGTTACTAATCTTGCGGGATAGGCTATACTGCTCACTTTTTGGCCTAAAAACAAAAGCTTGTAATACCGGTGCTATGGAAGTCCCATTGAAAATAGACTATACGCAAATTGCATAAGTTGATTTGCGGTACGGCCAAAAAAGTGTGCGGGACAGCTGTACCTACAAGACTTGTAATAGCAGCGTTAGTGAAAAAGCAGCTTTATGGGGCTTAATGCTGCTTTTTTAATCATAACGCAAAACTCGTAATCTAGCCGTATGTACATTAAATTGCAGGCGAGAGGGTACTCATTAGATTACATAGAGGTGGCAAGAGGTAGGTTGCAACACCACTCTCAAGGGACCCTGCTTAACAAGAAAAGTGATCAGAGAAATACATTGACCCAAATTACACATGAACATACCCACATTACTGAGGCAGTTCAGAAATGATGGGATGTATTACAGACAGACAGAATCCTCTCAAATTGGAGACAAAGACCCCACGAATGGTTTACACACAAGCAAGGAATATCCGTGACATCTTGGTCAAAACTGACCCCAAGGCATCTTATCAGAAGGATACATGGCTCAAATCTGTAAAGAAAGGATGTTTCAAATGTGGGGACTGCATTACCTGTAATGGGATGCAGATGGAATCTATATTCCAGCATCCACATTACAATCAACTGTACAAATTTCAACACAGATTGTCATGCAACAGCACATATGTGGTTTATGTCTTGATCTGTCCTTGTTCCTTGTTTTATGTGGGGAAAACCATCACTACCTTCCGAGAAAGGATGGCCAACCATAGACATGCCATTAGGGAGGTGATCAAGAAGGGGTCCTCAGACCAGCCAGTGGCATGCCATTTTTTCCAGTGTCTCCAGTTTAAGGACTATGATCATAGATCACATACCACCCCTGACTAGAGGTGGGGACCGTGGAAGGCGTTTATTACAGCTGGAGACAAAATGGATTTATACCCTAGATACGGTTGAACCTAAGGGCCTCAACATTTACATGTATTATGGCCCCTTCATCGGGTTAACACTGCTTTTCGACTGACAGACACTGTGATCTGACTGACAGACACGGTCGACCTTTCTACATGTCTACACTGGCTTAATAGTTATTTCGGCAGTCTGCCGCAATTTAATTGTGGCCAATTCCCTTTGCCTGCTTCCCCACCTTCTATGGACTATACGATCTTATTCCTAATATCCCTCTCGCTTTGCTTTATATATGGCACATACTATATATTGACATATACATATGTTTATTATTATTTTTTTGTCCATTGCTCACAGTGATTTTTTGTATCATCTACTTTTTTAATTTGACGCTACAACCATTAACAACGGCATATCCAGACTCCCAGCCTGTCATGCACAGTATCACGCATGCTAATTAGCCATGTGCCTGACCCGATGTTCTACGAGGGTTGTTTATTCTTATGACGGTGTAATCTGCACCAATGATAGCTCACACAATGGACCGAAAGGGGCGTGGCCTTGCATGTACGTGTGGTCGATTTCCAGAACAGCGTTTTCTCTATTGGGCACACTAAGGACACACAGGGTATATAAGGCTTCAGTGTCTAAGGTTTTTTAACAGACTTCTGGATGTCAGGTTACTTCATCTGCCTGATGCACAAGTGAATCCATTTGAAAAAGGTGCCAGTCAGGTACCGAAACTTCATGGAACTTTTTATCTTTTGATATGCTTCAATTAAAGCTAAGTTTTATACAGAATATCCAGTGAGTGCTGTCTTTCTATGCAAGACTATCTATCTATCTATCTATCTATCTATCTATCTATCTATCTATATATATATATATATATATATATATATATATATATATATATATATATATATATATGCATATAGACACACATACACACACACAAAGCAAGCAGAAATATCTTGATATCATTTATAAACATATACATAGCATTTCAGTATTTCTGAAATAGCGAAATGAAAAAGAAAATACAAAATGTTAAAGTTTTGATAAATAAAATAGTTAAAAATGATAGGTAGTAATGCCTTTTATCACTGAAAAATATATATTTGTCCTAAAAAAATATATATGATATTTGCTTGTACATGAAAAAACAAAAGCAGGAATTTCAGATCTTTTAAAGGATGTCATAGTTCTGAAACTACCACCACTCTTTAACCCCTTAACGACCAAGGACGTACGCCACACGTCCTCTAAAAAAATACACTTAATGACCGAGGACGTGTGGCGTACGTCCTTGGTCTGGAAAGCAGCTGGAAGCGATCCTGCTCGCTTCCAGCTGCTTTCCGGTTATTGCAGTGATGCCTCAACATCGAGGCATCCTGCAATAACCCCCCTTGGCCATCCGATGCAGAGAGAGCCACTCTGTGGCCCTCTCTGTACCGGACATCGATGGCCGGTTTCGTTGGTGGGTGGGAGCCAGTCTGGGAGGCGGGTGGGCGGCCATCGATGGGCCGTATGATGTGGCGGGGGGCGGGATCGTG